>NC_056742.1:247061122-247361122 GCF_019279795.1 Protopterus annectens
GGTCACCGACAACACCACGGTGATGTGGTACCTCAACAAGCAGGGAGGAACAAAGGCCTGTCAGCTGTGCAGTCTTTCCTTGTTGATATGGGACTTAGCCTCCCGGCTCAACCTAGTCCTGCAGGCACTCTACATACCCTCACAGGGCAGCCACCAAGCAGATCTCTTGAGCAGGACTTCCTTGCCTCCGCACGAATGGATGCTGAACAAGGAGGTGGTCTTCGAGATAATCCATCGGTGGGGTGCTCCACAAATAGACTTGTTTGCCTCTCCCCAGAACAGGCAATTGCAGAACTTCTGCTAAAAAACCCGCTCCCCTCTAGCATGGAGAGTAGACGCTTTCAGCGTCTCTTGGGAGAGGAAGTTCCTTTATGCCTTCCCTCCATTCCCATTGATTCAGAAAGTCTTCCTGAAAATTCAGAAGGACAAACCAAAAATCTTGTTAGTGACTCCCTACTGGCCAAGGCAGCACTGGTTCCCCCTACTTCACAAACTAGCCAAGGCAATCACTTCAAGTTACCCTACAAGGTGGGCCTACTGTCACAAGACAAAGTTACTCTCCTACACCCACAGCTACAGATGCCTCTGACTCTGTGGGTGATAAACTTTTGATTCCTTTCTGACACCACTACTCAGAGGATGTGCTTTCAGTTGTAAGGGAGGCAAGGAAACCTACCACCAGAAAATCTTACCTGGCTAAATGGGAAAGATTTGCAAAATGGTGTCTGCAAAATGGAAGGGACCCCAGCTCTGCCAAGGTTCCCCTGGTTCTAAACTAGTGTCAAGTGATAAAAGTGACCTTTCTTATTCTTCTGTAAAAGTACCCCCTCTCGGCCATATCAGCCTGCCTACCCCTGGAACCCCCCTTGCTAGCCAGGCTCGACGTAAAGCTCTTCCTTAAAGAAGTCTTGCACATGAGACCACCTAGGAAACCTATCCCTCCACCTTAGGACCTTAAATACATCTTAGAGAAATTAACCCAACATCCCTTTGATCCTGCCGAGCCTTCCTCCTTACAGATGTGTACACGGAAGACAGTCGTCCTGGTGGCTATCACTTCAGCCAGAAGAGTGTCAGAATTGCAGGCTCTAATGGTCTGTCCCCCCCCCCTACATAGTCTTCCACCAAGACAGGGTGTCCTTACGAACCAACCCCTCCTTTATGCCTAAAGTGGTCAATGATGTGTCTCTTAACCAATCCATTCATCTACCCACCTTTTTTCCTTCACCCCTAACGAAGTGGAGAGGATACTGTACTCCCTGGATGTGCACAGACAACTTAGATTTTACCTGGACCAAGACCAAGCCCATCAGAAAGACTAACCAGCTCTTCGTCTCCTTCCACCCCAGAGCCCTGGGCAAGGCAGTCTCCAAGCAAACCATTACATGCTGGATCAGGAAAGCTATTTGCTTCTGCTACTCTCAACATAGAAAGGATCCCCCAAGGGGAGTCAAGGTCCATTCCACTCGAGCTGTGGCCACCTCAATGGCCTTAATGAAAGGCCTAGACACAGCATCCATTTTGGAAGCAGCCACCTGGGCCACTGTGCACACCTTCACAAAGCATTACAAACTGGACCAAGTTTCCAGAGCTAGGACAGGATTCGCCAGGGCAATCCTGCAGGGTCTTATAGAACCCTCTGCATCTACCACCACCCTCTCATCCTCTTAAACTGTGGTATGTTCCCACATCTAGAAAACTGCAACATAGGAATAGGAAGACATAGAATAGTTGTGTAAAATCTTACCATAACCATAGATGTCCTCTTCCATGTTACAGCATTCCTTCCCGCCCACCAGTCCCCCCAGGTCTTATGCCTTCCTGTACTACCTACATTTCAGTAGGTCTCCAAGTCACACACCTGTAAACAACTGGCACACCTCCTACTGGGCCTTATTGTCTGCCTGTTGGCCTTCATGTTCTGAGGATTGTGTGTGCAGACGTCACATTTAAGGCCCCTTGGTTTATGGCCTTACGTGTGACGTCCCAGTCACTCTACAGCAGCCAAGCTGAAGCTTTTGGTATAGAAGCCGACGTACGAGTCGCCTGAGGGCAGGAAATCCCACACCTAGAATACTGCAACATGGCAGAGAAAGGACATCAATGGTTATGGTAAGATTTTACACAACTATTCTTTACACCTTTTAGATGTACATAGACAATTACATTTTTATCTTCACAGAGCAAAGCAACATAGAAGATCTGATCTGCTTTTTTGTTTACTTTTTTTCTGGTCATCTAGGACAAAAGTGGTGTCTAAGGTTACTTTAGCTAAATGGATTACTGACTGCATTTTGTTCATTTACCATGCCAAAGGTCTAAGTCTGGCTCGCCCACCCAAAGCCAGTTCAACTAGGTCCCTTTCAACTTCAACTGCCTTTTCCTCCAGATCTTCTGTTGACTATATTTGTGCGGCAGGCACTTGGTCTGTTGGCCAGCATGTAATGCAGAATGGTATGTATAATATCTCCAGAAGCAGAGCTGCTTTTGCTTCAGCAGTGCTCCGTCATATCTTTCCATGAAGGCCACACAACAGTTATGTAGCTGGTGACTCTGACCCAGCAGTGAGGAAGAATGAAAAGGACAACATCGGATTTACAAGTTATGTATTTAGCATAACTTGGCATATGTGCTGTCCACTTTTCATTCTTTCTCACTCCCCCCCCCCCACCCCAAAATCATCCCCACCTTTGTTCCTGGAAGCTTCCTGGATATTTTTCAGAACCCACAGGTTCTTGGTTTGAGCCTGCTCAGGATATTAAACCTCTTTGGTGGTTTATCTTTATTACCAGATTATGGCATTTTCATACAGATGTACATATATAGAAGGCAGCAAACTCAATCTAAGGGTTTAGGGATGCTATAGAGGATTATTGGTAAAGGGAGGAGTTTGAGGCTTGTATCTTGGTCTGTTGGAAAGCGACCATATTGGATCAGACAGTCCGATCCTAGACCCAGTAGTGAGGAAGAGTGAAGGTGGACAGCACAGATGCCAAGTTTTGATAAGAAGATTGCTTACAATTTATCATTTGTAGTAATCTCTAGATTATTTGCAATTTATCATTTCTAGTAAATCACTCAACTGTATGAATGATAAATATGTTTGCACATTTTCACCATACCTCATTAGGTATGTGCCATGCACACATTGCCATATAGACTAGTTTTGGTTGGGCATGAATGTTCCTGTCTTCTGTTATATTTTTTCACTATAGCTGCAGCTCAGATGGCATGTTAAATAAAATTTCAATGAAAAAAATGTAGTTTTATTGGTTCTGTGTGCTCACTCTCACTTGCTAGTGGATGCAGTCAGGTGACAGTTGTAGAGCTGACAGTGAAACTTGCATGTCTCTTTTTTAGACAAACTGTGAATGTAAAATTTGCTCAGTGTAAAAGATTATTTCCTCTTTTTGTAGGGAGATGAAAATAAATCAGTGAGGGACCGCTTTAATGCTCGCCAGTTTATCTCTTGGCTGCAAGATGTTGATGACAAGTATGACAGAATGAAGGTATGTTATACATCTGTAATTTACTTGTATGGTTTGTATTTGTACTTTTAGGACAGTACCTAAACACTAAGCCTGGATACGGATTTGCATTATTTTCACATGAAATTTGGAGGTCCTGATTCTTTGTGCTTAGCAGTAGGCACCTAAGTTTGAATGACTCCCAAATTTGGTTTGATTTACATTTATTCCCCATTTTAACTCCAGCCCCCCCCCCCCCCCACACACACACACACACACACACACAGTCTATTGTAATGCTGATTGCATTCAATAAAGTTGACTGGACCAGTTTTTGTACATATCATGGTTGCATATGACTTGTGTCAGTAAACAGAAAAATTGTTCTTGCCTTTGTTTACATTTCTGGAATTGCTGTATTTTGTTTTATTTGAATATCTTGCTTATTTGTAGCATTCCTTATTGTGGATAAATGTGTTTTAATACATTTTCTCCTTGGTTATATTGAGAATGCCAGTATGCATAATAAAACCCATCAGGCATTGAGACATTCCACCCGTCTGGTATTGTTAATGTTCAGTTGTACTTTTATGAATGAATTAAGTGTGATTGTATCAACTTTCCAGATGATACTTAAGAGCAAGGCATATGACATGGAAAGAGTCTGTACAAGCATTAATCCTGTCTTTAGCTTCGTACGTGTCTGTACTGCTACATTTGAATCAGTTAACTGCTGATTGCATTGCGTAACATCAGTATTATGACATTAAAATAGCTCGACTCTCACATTTATAAAGTTGTTCTTTCACTCTCATTTCATATGGGAACCAGGTGTAACACAAGATCTGATGTTATCCATGTCTAAGTTCATCACCACAGGGTCTAAGATTCAACATTGGATCCAAGCCCGCAACATTCATCAGATGAATCCAAGGCTCTGGCTATTCCCTCTCCCACAAGACCCTGCTGCCCTGTAATCCCCAGATCTCATTTGCCGTGCTTCCTGTACAGACGTGTGTCCTTTGGCTCTGGCTGGTTAAGTAACAGTTTTTGCTTGTTTTTTCCTTTGTAGATGTCCTTCTATTCCTATGATGCAGTATTGTTTGTGTGGGATTTCCTGCCTCAGGTGACCCGAACATTGGCTCCTATACAAAAGCTTCAGCTTGGCTGTTGCAGTTGCATAGGACGTCACACAGGACTATAAACCAAGGACCTTAAATGTGATGTCTGCACGCACAGACCTCAGAACTTTTCAGCCGCAGACGACCGTCACATGTGCTTTGCTCCTTCACCACAAGATGTCTAAAAGTAAGTACCCCATTGTTTTTTTTTCTTCTTCTTTGACTTCTAGCTAAAGCTTGGTTTGTTGTAGTAAACTTTAGCCGATGTCAACAAAAAAAAGGGCAAATGCCAATGCGGGTGCCACATACCCCATAAAGATACGCACGACCGTTGTGTTTTTTGCTTAGGCCGAGAGCATAATCACACAGTTTGCTCTGCCAATCCTTCGTTCCCAAGTCCCTAGCCATGTGGCTGCACTTAATCTACACCTAGAAAATCAGCGACTTAAAAAATTAGAGCTAAGGATGGATCCCATTTCAGAAGGCCCCGACTGAACCTTTGCGGAAGAAGGCCGATTCCTAGGCCCACTTCCACTGCCTCTCCGCTTTCGGTGTTGCAGTATTCTTGGTATGGGAGAGTATCACAGCTTAGAAGGAAGGAGGGGAGGAGGTAGAAGCTGATTCCACAAAGCCCTGCAGAATTGCTCTGGCAAAACCTGCAAGTGCTCTGGAGATATTGTCTAACTTGTAGTGTTTGGTGAAAGTGTGAATGGTGGACCATATGGCTGCTTCCAGGGTGGATGCAATGTCCAGACCTTTTCAGAAGGCTCTAGAGGGTGCTACTGCCCTGGTGGGGTGAGCTTTTACACCCTGTGGGAGTTTTTGGCCGTGGAGAGAGTAACATAGGCAAATAGTTTTTCCTAATCCAACATGCAGTGGTTTGTTTGGAGACTGCCTTGCCCAGGGCCCTGGGGTGGAGAATGTCTAAACCTGCTGGGTTCAAATAGCGCTCCTAATGTGGTCAGAAAATGCCTTACTTTCAATATGCACAAGGAGTGTGTTTTTACTGGTTGAGCGCTCAGCACCTGGAGGTTGAGTGCGACCTTTGTGCCACATTTAACCACAGGGCCTTAGCAGAGTACTGCAACAAATTACTTCTGAATGGTCTGGTTCAAGGGGGGACCCTTTGTTTCCCCCCTTGAAGGCTTCATCTTCCGACCCAAAGAGGAAGACCTCTTCTTTGCATCCTGTTCCCTCTAAGAAGCCATGACTGTCTGATCCCAAGTCTCTGGATCCAATCCCAGCCCAGTCTGTCTCCAGTCCAAGGCCTTTGGATCTCAGAGCCATGGAGCACTTGGTCAGATCCATGCCCTTTCCAGATCAGAGACCCTTGGAGCTGGCTAAGGTCGGGTCAGCCTTGGATCCAACCAGTTTGTTGGGTCTGTCTGCTGAACCAGTTAAGTCTTTCAATCTGACAGAGTTGTCTGATCCGATTATAATCTTAGAGGAGCTTGCTATCCCGTCCATCTTGAGAGAGAGTTCTCAGTTGGCTCCGAAGCATCACATGCATTCCCTAGAGCCTGTCAGTAGGTCAGGGAGGTCTCCCTCCAAGTCCACCCACTCCTCTTCCTCATAAAGATCTTCCAGGAGTCTTCTGCCCTCTGACATGGACAGGATGATAAGGAGTTTTCTCAAGGCCCAGATAGTGTCTGGTCTCCTGGCTTCTCCTGCCCCCCCCCCCCGGCTTCTCATTCTCCTCATCCAGCCCCGTTGGGTTTGGATTCTAGGCCGAGTATTCCCCCTTTCTTGTCCCCGATGGGGTCCCTGGCTTATTCTGTTCCTCCATCCTCTGAGCAGAATGAGCCCCATACCGGAGTGGTCTATTCTGGCCCTGCGGCAGTGGCGGTCTCGTACCTTTTGTTCAGACCGATTACTTCCTCTCGGTGCTTCGGCGTTTGATAGCTCCAGGCTGGTATTGTCAGGGGGCTGTTTCCGAATGCTTTCTTCATTGTGAGGGATGGGCCCACTTCCAGCACCTGAGCTTTCCAGGTGGTAGAGAGGACCTTCTCCAGGTCTGGAGTTTCCTCTGCCACACCTCCAGGTCCCTCCCATTCTCTTTCTACCTTGACTGGTGAGACCTCTCATCCTGTTCCAGGTCAGTCCTCCTGATCGAGCCTTCAGGGGGTTTCCTTCCCTGTGAGAGTCTCTGTCTCTTCTGAGTCCTTCCTGGAGCCCTCAGTGGAGGAGGTTCATCGTAAGAGTGCAAGAGGAGGCACTTAGACTCCCCCATGGAGTTTCTCACCGAAGATACAGACCTCGAGGAAGGAGACCGGTCCCCCAGATCTCCGCCCGATGTCTCCTTTGAAGATATCCTTGAACACATGAAACAAAAGAGTGGATGGTCTCCCCAACCCCTGTCTTCAGAGGAGTCTGCATTTCTGAAGGCTATCGGGATGAACTCATCTACCTCCTGGGTGCCCCCCCCTCCGAAAGGGCCCATTCTGCCTCCTGGGTGCCCCCCCTCCAAAAGGGCCCATTCTGCCTCCTGGGTGCCCCCCCTCCAAAAGGTCCCATTCTACTAGATCTGCAGTGACTTCTTCAGCCTCTTTAGCAAGGCTTTCTATTGATGATATCTGTGCCGCTGCCACTTAGGCTAATCTTCACACCTTCATATCCCATTACAAGCTGGATTTGATCTCAAGGAGATAATATCAGAAAGTTATGTACTTACCATAACTTTGTATCTGTGATATCCTGCGTCTTCATTCATCACATTTCCCACCCACCATCCCCCTACTTCGTTTGTTCATGGAGGAAGTTGGAGTGGTTTTCTCTTGGCCTTGGAGTATCTTCAGGATTATGTTAGACTCGATCTGGGGATCAGAGTGCAGCTGGGCATTGTGGGAGAGGGAGGAGCCAGAGCCTTGGATCAGTCTGTTGAATGTTGCCAGCGCTCTGATCTGATGTCGCATCCTAGACCCTGTGGTGATAAATGACGTAGGATAACATAGGTACGAAGTTATGGTAAGTATATAACTCTCTTTATGTACCTCAGGGTAGCTTTGTAGATCAGTAAATTTGGGGTCTCTGATCCAATTCCAATAGATTTGTATTTAGTTACAGAACTAGTTGGGGGTCTTTTCTGGTTCCACTTTACTTGACTGTGCTCTTCCACATCACTGTCCTACCCTAGCCCCATCCCTCCAACCCACAACCTCAGTTTCCTTTATTCCTACTCAGATCCCCCACTATCTTGTACCAGCCAGTAAAAGCCTGTCTTGATAGTTAGAAAAGCCCACTATGGTATGCTTTCATAATTTATTAAGGCCAGCCCCTATATTGTGTGCAGAATACCATAACACTTTAACTATTAAATTAAATGTAATTCTACTTTTGAAAGGACCTCCAAAGCTGAAACGCAAGCAAACACCAATCACAACCAAAGTGTCATGTAGCTCACAACACTAGTGTGCCACCCAGCAACAGCCCCTAAGGCAAGACAACGTACCTAACACTTTAGTCAAAGGTGACTCTATAGTCAGGCACACTGATGTCCCACTCACCAGGCTGAACAAGGAGAAAATCACATTGAGCTGCCTGTCTGGTGCCAGGATCCGCCACATAACTCATGCACTCAAGTCACTCCACAACAAGTACAAATATGACTCTGTCATTGTCCATGTTGGAGTGAATGACTTGAGACATACCTCCCTGGACTACATGAAGAGAGACATGGAAGAGCGGCTCGGATCATGTGGCCCAGGCAGGTTTGACCCTAGCCCTGAGTAGCATCCTGCCTTTACCCAGAATGATACCACAATATAAGGACAAAATGATTGACTTCAACAATTGGCTAAACTTCTGGTGCCATTCAAAGGAGATCCAGTGTCTGTCTGCTTGGGACGACATGATCGACAGACCACAATGCTTTGCCAGAGATGGACTGCACCTGTCGCCCCTGGGATTCAGGTTACTGGCTAAGGCTCTTGCCACCCCTTTAGTGCCTTTTTTAGGCAAAGTTCAAAGGACAACACCACCACCGTAACAGGTACAAGCATGCAAAATCTGAAGGTAATGCTATTCAGTGCTAGAAGTCTAAACCTCAAAATACACTCTCTCGAGGCACTCCTAAAAATGGAGAACATCGATATCTGTGCAGTAACTGAGACCTGGTTCAGGGCTCCAGAGAGCACCCCTGCAATACCAGACTACAACTCTTACCACACTTTTCAGCTACCAAACCAGGATCGAAACACTAAAGGTGGAGGAGTGTCCATATTCACCAAGAATATTCGCACCACCAGTTTAGTTGCCCAACACAATGCGTCTGAAATTCTCCAGGTGCAACGAACACTAGGTAAGACTGCAATACAAATTGTAGCTTGCTACAGATCCCCCACCATGCCCCAAGATTTTCACTACACCTTTCTAAACATATTGGAAAATATTAATATACAACCAGACACCCTAATACTGGGTGATTTCAACTACTCTGCCATTAACTGGGAAAACTATTCATGCCACCAACACCTTTGCCCAACGGTTCTTGGAATTCATAAATTCCAATGCCCTGGATCAACTAATCCATAGTCCCACCAGGGGCTCCAATATCCTAGACCAGGTCATTACCAACATGGGAAATCAATGCTCCACACCTATGGTCACCCCCTCGGTCAGGTCAGACCATAAGCTGATCACCCTTAACATCCACATCCCACCCCCCAGTAAGGAAACCTCCATAAAAAACTTCTCCAAGGCCAACTTCATGCTACTCAAGTCAGAAGTTACAAACTTCATGACACCCATGCAGACGGGAACTGAAAGTTTGACTGCTGAGTCCTACACTAAGGCACTGTACGAGCGCATCCACTCATGCATGAGTCGTGCCATCCCAAATAGAACCAAGATGCTCTCCTCCAAAAAAAAGGAAGCCAATCTGGTTGTCCCCTGCCATAAACACACTTTACAACAAAAGAAAAAACTGTTGCAGAAAAGAGGAAAATCCCGGGATGCAAAAAACTCCCTTACCAGCCTCAGTAAGAAGCTGAGATCCCTCATAAAATCCTCCAAAGCTAGTTACGAAAATAAAATTGCCAAAGATTCCAAAGACAACCACAAGGCATTCTATAACTATGTCAAGAATCTAAATGGCAATGCTCAAATCTGCTCTGAGCTGCAACAGAATGGCATTAAATATACTGATCCCAAGGATATTGCCAATATCCTGGCAGATCGATTCAGTGCCAACTTCACCCCCTCTCACCCCATAAATGGCCCATCTCAATACTGGACGATTGCCAAATTCCGGTAATAACGGCCACACAGGTAAAAAAACGCACTCTCCAAAGCTAAGAATACAGCATCCATGGGACCAGATGACATCCTGGGCTGTGTACTACATGAACTACAAAATGAACTGGCATCTCGCCTAAGTGTCATGTTTAATCATATCCTCACCTCAGGCTTCCTACCCACTGAGTGGCGCACAGCTACAGTTATCCCACACCACAAGGGGGGATCCACCTTGGATCCCGGGAACTACCGCCCCATCAGTCTGACGAGCCTGATCTGCAAGGCCATGGAACATATTATCATGGAACTTATAAACAAAGACATTGGCAACCTTAAAACACTGGACCCCACCCAGTTTGGGTTCATGAAGGGCTGATCTTGTCTCCTGAACCTTATTGACTTCTTTGAATCAGTCTCCAGAGCCATGGACTGCCGTAAGGCAAGTCCACCCAGTCTATCTGGACCATGCCAACGCCTTTGACACCATCCCCCACTCTGGAATCATAGATAAACTTACTAAGCTGGGAATTAATCCCTACGTCACTCGATGGGTTGCCAACTGGCTTACTGACAGAATCCACACTGTCAAAGTAGCTGACTCCAAATCCAGCTCCAGACAAGTAACAAGTGGAGTACCTCAGGGTTCAGTCCTGGGACCTCTCTTATTTGGCATCTACTTCACTGAAGTAGAGGCCAACACTAAGGGACTCTGGCTAACAAAGTTTGCAGATGACTGCAAACTGGGAGCCATTATTGAATCCCCAAATGATCTGGATACTCTACAAAAGGGCCTTACAGAAACAGATGCTTGGTGCCAGAGCCATGGGCTCAAGCTCAATGCCAAGAAATGTATAGTTATCCCCTTTGGGAAAAAACATGTACCCGTGAATTATCACATAGGTGGCATTACACTAAACACCGAAAGTGTGATAAGAGGCTTAGGGACGCAGGTGGAGAGTGGTCTCACCTTCAATAACCACATCGCCACAACAGTCAGAAAATCCTTCTATGTGGCACACCTCATCATTAAGGGGTTTTCATCCAGAAAAAAGGAGGTCATTGTCCCACTGTACTCATCCCTCATTAGACCCGTTATAGAATACAACACCCTATTTGGTATGTACCTCTCAAGACATCTGCAACAACTGGAAAGGCCGCAGAAATGCCTCAGTAAAAGAATCATAGGCCTAAAGCAGATGCCCTATGCTGACCACCTTAAAAAAACTCCAGCTATACTCTCTCGCATATCATCTACTCCGAGGCAATCTCTGCTTAACATACAAGGCCATGTCAAACCCAGAGCTGCTGGACATGCTACACTTAAAGAAATCCCAATCCCTCAGAGCCACACGCTTCAAGGATCTAAATCTTGTCATCAGAATAAACAAAACATGCTGGAGGGATAGGTTCCTGACCCAGAGACTCCCCAGACTCTGGAATAGACTGCCTGCCCATACATGTCAAGCAGAGTGTCTGTTTGGCCATCTTCAAAAGGAACCTTGATGATTGAATGGGAGAAAGGAAATTCACCCCGGGGATCACGTCAGTCACCCTGCTAGACAGGGGTCCAGGGAAGTAAATAGTGTGGGAAGAAACAGCCAGGGAATTGTTATGGCTAGGCTTGTATAGGCCCTAGGGCCGATAGCCTAGTACCAACCTATGGGGAAAAAAAAAAAAGCTGACCTATAATTGAACTGCTGCACCCCCCTACCCCATTGCAATACTGAAAGCAAGCAACATCCACTGCACTAGGATGGATTAACACAAACAACCTAATTTATTTATTTATATATTATTTGGCGCTTGTTTACCACAATGGTCCGACTGGGTCAGAAAGAACCCATTTTCAGTGGAGGCCCGGGGAGCAAAGCTCCAGCTACAGAGATATACAAACTTTGAACAAATAAAAATTACACAGACACATGGAATTTCATTAGTTACAAGAAGTAGAATACAGAGTTACAAATAACATGTTAATTGCAATAGTTCCAAGAACTAAGCACATTGCTGTAAGTATTTGTAGCTAGTCATTATATTTCAGTATGTACAAGTAAAAGAGACAGTTAGAAGAAGTTCAGAAGAAGATGGAGTGTTTCATTGTGGCCTGATCTGGAGAAAAAGTTAGTCTGGATTGGTACAATGGCACAGCCAGGAGTTAATCGTGTTGTTTCAGATTGATTTAAAGGCAAGTAGGTTAGAAGTAGATGTCCTTCTATTCCTATGTTGCGGTATTCTTAGTGTGAGATTCCCTGCCTCAGGCGACCCGATCATCAGCTCCTATATGTGGGACGTCACCCATAGGGCCATAAACCAGGGACCTTAAATGTGACATCTGCACACACAGACCCCAGAACATTTCAGCCACAGTCAACCATCACATCGATCACTTTGCTCCTTTACTTGAAGACATCTAAAGCTAAGTACCCCATTGGGGATTTTGACTTTATATTGCTTTAGCTTGGTTTGCCGTAGTTACCATTATTCGATGTCAGCTAAGAAAGGTAAATGCTGCTGCAGGCACCAGGTACCACATAAAGATATGCACGACCTCTGCATTTTCTGTGTACGCCAAGAGCACGACCATACCGCTTGCTTGGTCTGTCAATCTTTTATACCAAAGACCCTCCATAGCCATCTGGCCGCCCTTAACCTATACTTAGAAAGCCAGAGGCTCAAAAAACTAGCACTCAGGATGGATCCCAAATTGGCCGCTCCGACAGAACCACCACGTTAAAAAGCCAAGGTTTCCAGGCCTACTTCCTCTGCCTCTCCACCATTGAACATCCCGCCAGTTGAGGGATGTCTGACAGAGCTGTCTACTTTGGCTCCCTTCGAGAAGGCCACTTTGGAAGCAACAGCCAACGCGTCCACAGAGATAGCTCTGACGTCTGTCCCTACCGATGTCTAGGGGGAACCAGATGTCATTGGATGACCAACTGGGATTCCACTGCCTGAAACTCCTACCGTCTCCCAGGCTCCCGAACCCAGGCCTTTACAGAGACCTATGTCTTTAAAAGGATAACAGAAAACAAAACACCAGGCACCACCTTCTGAAAGAGTCCCAGACTGGCAGTCTTTTACCAGCTCTTTGATGCAGGCCTTCATGGCCCTTAGGCCCATGGCCTCTTCCCCCTCCACCATTCTAGTGTTCAGTCCTAGGCCTGCTTCTGCCACTTCTCTCCCTTTGCCTACTGCCCAAGAAGGGGAAGAAGAACAGGAACCCTACTATTCATCTTCAGATGAATCAGTCTATTCTTCACAAATTGCCTCCCCACTTGAGTAGTATTCCCCAGATGAGGAGTCCATAGAAGGGTACTCCCCACCAGAGGATATCACCTTTGGGGAGACCATCACTAAGATGAAAGAATACTTTAAATGGGACAATTCCCAAATGGCTGACACTCAAAGGAGGTACTTTGAACTTCTCCAAGTGGTATCTCCACCTTCAGCCATCGCACCCGTCATCCCTGCATGCCTTGATGCTTTCACCTTAGCACCAAAGAACCCAGACTCACAACCACTGGCCCCTAAAAGACCTGACAGGTTCTACAAAGTTTCAGATGAGCAGAAATTCCTAGTAAAGCCCCCCTGGCATACCCTGCTGTAATTGCTGTAATTGCTGTATCCCCTGATAAGCAGTCTAGACCAATTCCTTCACCATCTCTTCTGCCCACTGATGAGGATAGCAAAAGTATGGACAGGATAGGAAAGAAGAATGTTATGTAGTCCTATCTCGCCTACATTCTTACCTGTGGTTCAGAGCCGAATATCAGCTTCGACTCGGCCGATTTTACTAGCTCAAAGTCTCTCATTGACTGGGCTAAGCAGGTATCCCATGGTGCACTGCTCCATATCCCCAGATTTCATTTGCCGCTCATGTAGCTCAGACATGGTCTTTCTTGGCTGTGGCTAAGTACCCTCTTTTTTCTTGTCTTAAGAAACATTTTTGATTCCTATCAAAAGCTATTTTCATAGCTATTTGTCTAAGTTTGTCAAGAATTGTGATTGTGTGATTGTTGTGTGGTATCCCACTGACTGTTCCCTCGGACTAGGCCCGTTTCAGTTAGAGGGCCTAGTTCTCCTCTGTTTGCCTTCTGTGTGACTATGGTCTAGACCGTTTAAGTTAGAGGTTTGGGCTTTCCCTTTCCTTGTGGTTTTTCAATCCCTTGTTCAGAGTTTGTACTTGATCTTGGTGTGTGTTTGATCCTGTTTTAGTGTTGGTTACTATTTGGCGTCGTTCCCGCTTTTTATAAAGTGAACGCCTGTGTATTGTTTCAGACTTGATTTTGTGTTGTGGGCATAGTAGTTAAGATGCCTAAGGATCCCAAGGAGCACAAACTTTCGGGCTTTAAAAAGTACTCTAAATGTGGGTACAAAATGTCCATTACCGATGGGGCATTCTATTTGTCTATTGCTTGGGAGCCATCCATCTGCAGGAATCCTGCAGTTTTTGTCATGGGTTCAGCCCTAGAGTTCTCCAAGAGAGAGAGAATAAGCTAATTTTAAGGGGACTAGAAACCCTCTTTTGAAGAGGCTATGGATTCATCTTCCAGTGGAAAGTCAAAATTTGGCAAGTCAAAAAAGAGATCTCCGGCTCCGTCAGGTTCATCGGAGCCCCCGGAGAAAATCTCAAAAACTGCATCGACGACCTCTGCTCCACTGTCCTCTGTGCCGCAGGAAGGGTCGGTATTGACGGAACTGGCGTCTGCTCCAATTGTATTGGAACCTCCTAGGAGCCGATCCCCCAGTCTCACACCAGCTTCTCCTGAGAGGAGATCACATTCTCCATCCCTGTCCTCCAAATCCTCTAGGACCCTTTCGGATGTGGATGTTGATAGGGTGGTTCAGAGGCTCCTCCAGTCACCGGTTTTGGCAAAATTGTTTTCGGCTCCGGCCCAGTCGGCTCCGGAGCCCATCCTGACCCAGTCTTCGATCATTCCTCCTCCGAGCGCATCTCTGTTTTCGGAGCCAGAGTGTTCCGCACCGTGTGATGTTTCCAGGCCGGCTCCGATGCCCCATGCGGCCCCATCGGTACTGACTCCGTCCTCTGGGTTCGGGACTCTGGATTCTTCGGTCGGGCCTGAGGGGGACATCTCGGGGCTTATTTCTGTCCCGAGCCTACCTCTCGGTGCATCGACTCGGGGAACTCCGACCCCCCGTCATGGCCTCGGAGATTGGTCGCTCTTCAGATTCAGGGTGGCCGACCTTCGAGGCTGTGAGGACCGCGCTGGCCAGATCGTCAGCTACATCAGGCGGGTCGGTCACTCTGTCCCCCACCACTCCGGTGAGAGCATCGGATCACCACCCATCCATGGACAGCAGAGCACCAGGGCCTAGAGATACCCCCACGAGTGGTCCCCAATTTTCTGAGGGGCCCTCAGAGTTCATGCCTGAGGTGCCCCCCAGAAAGAAAACGTGCAAGAGGAAGCACATAGATTCCCAGGATGAGTCCGTCACCTCTGATACTGACCTTGAGGAATCGGAAGGGTCCCCCAAGTCATCCTCTGATGATGTTTCCTTCTCCGATATCCTGGAGATACTGAAACAAAGGGGTGACTGGACTTCCAAAACCCCTTCCGAGGAGGAGTCAGTATTCCTTAAGGCATTTGGTGCTCAGCCGTCCACCTCTTGGGTGTCTCCACCCTTCGACGAACTCCTTGACCTGATTTGTCGAAGAGTGTGGGTGAACTCTGATTCTGTAGAGCCCGTGCCCAGGCATCACAACAAGTCACTTTCTGCCCCCCAGGGTAAAGAGTTTCTGTCTAAAGGAGTACCTGTAGATGCCATGGTGGTGGCGGCAGCCACTCAGAAGGAAGTAGCAGAGTCCTCTTCATCCGTCCATCCTCCTAACAAGGAGTCTAGGACCATGGATCGGTACGGGAAGCGTACCCTCTCTTCAGCAACCTTTACATTACGGTCGCTGAATTACCTGTCTCACTTCACTCTGCTCCAGAGAGATCTCCTCAGAGTTAGGAGATACTCTTGCGGGTAGCTTTCCTGAGGCGGTGGCTCAGATTGTTAATGCCCAGGTATCTACCCTCAACCCCATTGTTAACTCATCCATGCGGGTCATTTTGTATGCAGCCGAGGGAGCGAGTAGGGCAGCAAGCTCAGGGGTCGCCCTTAGAAGGCAAGCCTGGCTGTGCCTGTGTCTCTTTGCGGAGGCCTTCAAGTCTTCCTTCACTGACGCCCCCTTTGATGGTTCCTCTTTGTTTGGGACCAAAGTGAAAGACACCCTCACCAGGTGCGAGCAGGAGGGAAAGACCCTGTCTGCCGTAGGGGTATGTTTTTCCCTTCCTTCTAGGCCTTATCCCAAGGCCCAGTGGGGGGGGGGGGTGTGGTTCACGAAATCACAGAGGTTTTTTCTTAGCGCACAAGGTGAACCCCCCTCCAGAGGCAGGGGAGGGGGGGTTATTCACGGAGATGTCACCCCAGAGGCAGAGGGGGCCCCCACAATTCGGGAGACCGCGATTCCTTTCATGGCTCTCCATACTCTCATTCCTGAGGGTGTGCCTGACTGCGCTTATCCAGAGCCAGTCGGGAGTCGAATTTCCTTATATCCGGAAGCCTGGGAAAGCATTACCCAGGACCGATGGGTATTACGGATAATTTCCGGAGGTTATCTCATTCCATTTTCATCAGACACTCCCCCCCCCCCGGCAATCAGAAAAATCCCAGACGTTCCACCCAGTCAAAGGGATCAAGCAGCCTCAGAGGTCTCTCAGCTGCTAGAAAAAGGAGCCAATCCAGCATGTCCCCTCAGACCAAATTGGATTAGGGACTTGCTCAAGATTCTTTTTGGTGCCAAAAAGAACAGGGGACCTGAGACCCATACTAGATCTCAGCCAACTGAACAACTACGTACACAAGTCCATGTTCCATATGGTCACACTACAATAGATTCTGCCATTGTTGGGAGAGGAGGTATGTATGTGCTCCATCGACCTCAAGGATGCTTACTACCATGTGAAAATGGACAGGGCATCCAGGAGTCACCTACGCTTCCAGCTGGGTGCCAGTCATTTCCAGTTTCGAGCCCTGCCCTTTGGTCTCACCACAGCCCCCAGGGTGTTCACCAAGTGTATGGCGGTGGTGACGGCTCACTTGAGACGTCAGGGATTCCAGGTGTTTCCTTATCTGGACGACTGGCTCCTTACCGCCCCCACCAGGCATCAACTAGTTCAAACCAGGGACGCTACCATCACTCTGTCACCAGTTGGGTATAACAACAAATTGGGAAAAATCTGCTTTATTGCCCTTGCAGCGTGTCACCTTTATAGACACCATTCGAATGCGAGAATTTTTACCGCAGGAAAGGATTAGAGTCTTAAAACAACAGATACACATGCTGATGCCCCTGAAACAAGCGAAGGCAAGATGGGTTCTCCAGCTCCTAGGGACCATGGCAGCAACAATCATGTTGGTCCCTCTAGTGAGATTGCACATGAGAATTCTCCAATGGCTCCTCTTTGTTCAGTGGTCCTTCCAAAGACTTCCACTGTCTCATCCCATCTTGCTCATGGACAGATGCAAGCAGGACCTCTGTTGGTGGCTGCGCACCAACAATTTGGACGGGGGAAGGCCCTTCATTCCACCCATCCCGGTTGCCCCGGTGACCACAGACGCCTCCCAGATGGGGGGGGGGGTATTATCTTGGCAGGACAGTCCAAGGCACATGGCAAGAACACGAGATACATCTGCATATAAACGTCCTAGAGATGAGAGCAGTGCTACTTGCGTTGCAGGCACTTCAGAGTGTTCATCCTCTAGAGATGATTGCGATACACTCAGACAACATGTCAGTAGTGTGGTATCTAAACAAGCAAGGGGGAACTAGGTCTTACCCTCTGTGCAGAGAGGCCATGCGAGTGTGGCATTGGGCAGTAACTTCCCAATGGTTTCTGGTGGCAAAGCACATTCCAGGGAAGTCCAACGTGATTGCGGACAAGGCTAAGCAGCACTATTTTGATGCCTTACGAGTGGTCCTTGAATCACCTGGTTGCAGAGCGAATCTTCAGCAGATGGGGGTCAGCCTTGCTGCGACCTTTTTGCCAGCCCCCACAATGCGAAATGCAGCAATTACTTCACACTCATCCCCCCACAGGGGAAGTCACCCAGGGACGCTCTGGTTCATGATTGGCCCTCCGGTCTGCTTTATGCTTTCCCTCCGTTTTCCCTGCTCTCAAAGGTGATTCAGAAAGCGCAATCCTTGGGAAGCAGAATCATTCTGATTGCTCCACACTGGCCTCGTCAAGTTTGGTTTCCCTTTCTTCAGCAATTCATTGTGGATACTCCTTGGACTCTGGACCCTCAACAGATTTACTGACACATATGTCTGGACAGTTCCACCCCTCCCTGATGACCCTCCGGTTGACAGCCTGGCTTCTCCACTTCCATCGTTAGTTAGACTTCATAATTTCTCACCAGAAGTGGTTCATATATTATCATCCTCTCATAAACCATCCACTAGAAAGATTTATTCTAATAAATGGAAAAGGTTCTCTCTCTGGGCCATACCAGAGGCATTGATCCCTACACAGCTCCAATCGATTCAGTCCTGGAGTTTTTGTCTATGCTTTTCCATCAGGGTTCCGCATCAGCCACCATCAAATTTCAACTGGCAGCGATCTTTAATTTCCATGTAGCGAATGAGCCTAGTCTCATGGCGCAGTAGACTATGCAAGGCGTTCCTGAAGGGTACCCTGTTGCTCCGTCCCCCGGTATCCGAACCAATCATGCCCTGGGATCTCAATTTTGTTCTACAAGCCCTTACTTTACCACCTTTCGAGCCTGCAGCTACCTGCATATTGAAATTCTTGACCTGGAAAACAGCCTTCTTAACAGCAATCACTTCAGCAAGGCGAGTTTCAGAAATTCAAGCCCTCTCTATCAAACCTCCATATTTAATCTTCCATAAAGACAGGGTCTCTCTTAGACCAAACCCTTTGTTCCTTCCTAAAGTGGCTTCCGTGTCTAACCTAAATCAATCCATTGAACTGCCGGTCTTCTTTCCCCACTTTTCTAACAAGGCAGAATTTAGATTTCACCAGTTGGATATACACAGACAATTACGCTTCTGTCTACACCGAACAAAAGATATCCAGAAGTCTGACCAACTTTTTGTTTCCTTCTCGGAAAACCGAATGGGTTCCCTGGTCTCTAGAGTCACCCTGTCTAGATGGATATCTAGTTGTATCTCTTTCATCTATCAAGCAGGAGGTAAACATCTGCCATTTCCAGTCAAGGCTCACTCTACTCGGGCTGTTTTCACATCCACAACCTTTCAAGCCAGATTGTCAATGGATGATATATGTGCGGCAGCTACTTGGGCTTCTCCTCACACTTTTGTTTCTCATTATAAATTGGATGTGGTCTCCAGGGGCTGGTCTTCCTTTGGCTCCACAGTTCTCAGGAGTATTTTCCTATGAGCCACCCAGGATGTAGGTGCTAGGGACGCTGTCCCACGGGTAAGAATGTAGGCGAGATAGGACTACATAACATCAAGAAGTTATGTACTCACCATAACGTTCGATGTATGAAGTCCATCTCGCCTCACATTCTTACTTACCCTCCCACCTTCCCCCTTCCTGGAGGATTTGGAGGTTAGGTTGTTATCTGCAGAGTTCCCTTGCTTAGCTTATTCTTTACCTGGATGTGATGTGTGCATGGAGTACAAATGAGTTTTGCAGCAAACTAGATCTGGGGAGATGGAGCAGTGCACCATGGGATACCTGCTTAGCCCAGCCAATGAGAGACTTGGAGCTAGTAAAATCGTCCGAGTCGGAGCCGATATTCGGCTCCGAACCCACAGGTAAGAATGTGAGGCGAGATGGACTACATACATCGAACGTTATGGTGAGTACATAACTTCTTGTTTACACCTGCTACCACTTTAGCCTTCAGAGCTATCGGCTACCAAACCTACATGATTAGGTATGCCTTGGAACTAGTTTCAGAAGCCTCTTCTCTCTTGGCATCCACCCCTGACTTCCCCACCAAATCCAACATAGCATCTAAACTTGTCCCTAGCTTCCCAGGTAGCCAGACATTCTGTTAGATGCAGTTACAATGCAGCAGAGGCCTCTGCTAGGTCTGCTGCCTCTGCATCAGTACTCCACAGGTACTCTTGACTATGCCTCCAACCCCCTGCCAGAGGATTTCAAGTCCAAAATCCTAGACACCCCATTAGACCACAACCTCCTGTTTGGTAAACAGTCTGCAGACCTTTTCAAAAACCTGCATGAAAAAAGAAAGCGCTTCAAGACATCAGTCACTTGCTTGTGTCCCCCATCCCTAAATATTACAGGAATTACCCAGCTAAGACTGCCTTTGTCAGGAGGCCCCCCTCCTCTACTACCCTTTTCTCTTCCAGGCATAAGAGAGGAACCAGGAGGCAAACCTCCTCCAGACCAGTTGCCTCACAACCCAAAGACTGCCTTTTCAAGATAGAAGTGGACCCAACAATGCATGACTGCCTTGCCCACCTCCCTTTGTCAGCCCACCTTTCCCACTGCTTCCCCATTTGGAAATCCATCACATCAGACTGCTGGGTACTGGCAATCATACAAAATGGATATTTCCTTTCCCCGAAAAATCAACTCCACCTCTTCCCTGACATACTCCAAGACCTTCTGAGATTAGGAACCATAGAACCTGTCCCTTTAGGGCAGGAAGGAAAAGGCTACTACTCAAGACTTGTTTCTGGTCCCCACAAAAGATGGCCCTTGGAGACCAATACTAAATTTATCCTTTCTAAACATTTTTCCTAAAAGTTCCATCATTCAGAATGTTATCCCTTCAAACCCTTCTTCCTTTATTGCCAGCCCAGGCCTTTATGGCCACACTAGATGTAAAGGAAGCATATCTCCACATTCCCATAAAACCCTCCAACAGAAGATTCTTACGTTTCCCTGGGCCCTGCTTTAATTTTCAATTTACAGCCTTGCCCTTTGGTTTGTCTACTGCACCCAGGGTATTTACAAAATGCCTAGCCCCAACCATAGCTTTCTGCAGAGTCAAAGGTATCCATATCTATCCCTACTTAGACGATATCCTCATTCTAGCAGAAACAGAGGACACCCTCTTAAATCATCTGAGGTTCACCAGTTCCTTACTTCACAGCTTGGGATTCACCCTCAACCTCCTAAAATTATCCTTAATCCCACAGCAGGATAAGATCGTTCTAGGCTGCAGGATCAGAACAGACCTGATGCAGGCTTTCCTCCCTCAGGACAAAGTTCTGTCACTCTTCACTTACTTCCAAAGCCTATTACAGGTACATCAGATATCTGCAAGACCATTCCTGCAAATCCTGGGACTCCTGGCAGCCCCCATCCCGATGCTGCCCTGAGCCAGAATGCACATGCAAAAGCTCCAGTAGTACCTGAAAAATGTGTGGTCACAACACCAATATCCCCCTGAGCAACAAATTACCCTCCTGCCCTCCCTCAAAGCAGAACTAAGGTGGTGGATCCAACAAATATTTCTGAACCCGGGCCTTCCATTACAACCACCCTTCCCAACCCAGCATATGCATACAGGTGCATCAGACCTAGGGTGGGGGGGATACCATGAAAGATTTCATGGTACAGAAGACCTGGAATCCTACCCTCCAAAAGAAATACATCAATGTGAGGGAAATGACTGCAGTTCTAGCCTTGAAATCCTTCCTTCCTATCCTTCAACCGGGCCCCCTTCAGATATTCACAGACAACACCACAGTCATGTGGTATCTCAGCAAACAGGGAGGGACCAAGGCCTATCTCCTATGCCAGATGGCATTACAAATTTGGGACCTCTCCTCCAGGCACAGCTTAACCTGCAGGCAACATACATCCCCACTCAGGACAACAAACAAGCTAATATTCTCAGCAGAACATCCTGTATACAGCATGAGTGGATGTTGAACAGGGATACCTATCTAGACATTGTCCACCGGTGGGGCACACCTCAGGTAGATCTGTTTGCCTCCCCCTAGAACAGACAGTTGAAAAGATTCTGCACCAAGGACCACTGTCCACTTGCCTGGAGGGTAGATGCCTTCAGCATTCCATGGAAGGGACGGTTTCTGTATGCTTTCTCACCCTTCCCTGTCATTCAAAAAGTCCTCCTGAAAATCAGGAGGGACAAACCAAAAATCTTGCTGGTGACTTCCCTACTGGCCAAGGCAGCACTGGTTCCCCCTACCTCTCTCATTAGCCAAGGGAGTTCACCGCAAGTTACCCCACAAGGTGGACCTTCTCACACAACAAAAGGGAACTCTAGTTCATCCTCACCAGCAGATGTTGGGCCTAACACTCTAAGTGATAAACTTCTAATCCCTTTCAGACACCACTACTCAGAGGATGTGCTTTTAGTCCTGAGGGAGGACAGGAAACCTACTACTAGGAAGTCCTACTTATCAAAATGGGAAAGATTCTCCAGATGGTGTCTCCATAAGAACAGGGACCCCTGCCAGGGAGACCGCCCCCCCCTTACTTGTGCATGTGAACTAATTAAGGTTGTTTTTTCATACTCTTCAGTGGAAGTCCACCTATCAACAATTTCAGCCTGTCTACCACTAGACCCCCTTTACTATCCAGGCTAGATGTCAAACTATTCCTGAACGGGTCTTACACATCAGACCACCAAGAAAACCCATCTCACCCTCTGGGACCTAAATTTAATTTTGGAAAAACTAATACTGGCCCCATTTGAACCAACTAGTGCTGCTACGCTCCAAATGTGTACATGGAAGACTGTACTGCTGGTAGCCGTTACCTCCACTAAAAGAGTGAGTTGCAAGCTCTTATGGCTTGCTGTCCCTACACTACCTTCCATAAGGTTAGGGTGACCCTATGCACTAACCCTTCCTTCAGGCCTAACTGGTCAACAAACTGTCCCTAAACCAATCCATTCACCTGCCCACCTTCTTTCCCTCTCCAACCAATGACAGTGAGAGGATACTCCATTCCCTGGATGTGCACAGGCAACTAAGATTCTACCTAGACAAAACTAAGACCATCAGAAAATCTAACTAGCTGTTTGTGTCTTTCCACCCTAGGGCCCTGGACAAGGCAGTCCACAAACAAACCATTTCCTGTTGTATCAGGAAAACTGTTTACTTCTGCTATTCCCACCATGACAAGAACCTACCCTAGAGAGTAAGAGCACACTCTACCAAGGGCGTGGCAACCTCCAAAGCCTTCCTCAAAGGCCTGGACACAGCCACCTTGTCCACAGTTCACACCTTCACCAAACACTACAAATTGGACCACATCTCCAGAGCCCGGGCAGGGTTTGCTAGAGCAATCCTGCATGGTTTTGTGGAATCAGCTACATCTACTCCCACCCTTCCCTCTAATTAGGCTGTGGTAATCTCCCACACTAAGAATACTACAACATAGGAATAGCAGGACATAGAACAGTTGTGTAAAATCTTACCATAACCTTAGAAGTTCTTCTTTTCCATGTTGCAGTATTCCTTCCCACCCACCTATCCCCCTTTTTCACTACTGACATACTTTAGAGCACTCTGAAGCTGTTACCTAGATCAGGGGCAGACTAGCCAGCATATGACACTTTGCACCTCTGGCTGACAGCTCTTGTTATTCTCTATGGGACTGTCCGACTGCGACTGAGCATTTAAGTTCTGAGGTCTGTGCATACAGACGTCACATTTAAGGTACCTGGTTTATGGCACTACGTGTGACATCCCACGCACCTACAGCAGCCAGGCTTAAACTTTTGTATAGGAGCAGACGTTCGGGTTGCCTGAGGCAGGGAATCCCACTCTAAAAATACTGCAACGTGGAAGAGAAGGATATCTTAGGTTATGGTAAGATTTTACACAACTATTCTTTCTGGGTTCTTTTGGCACCCAGACCAGAAGAGATGGTGTACTTCTGATATAGATACCTCCTGTAATAGTACACACACAGTATACTTGACCCACTGTATTGTGTGCCATAAATTCTATATAGGTAAAACTGATAGATTCTTAAAAGTCTCTATACAGGAACACCTATATAGCATTGATAATAGGATAGCAAGCAATGCTTTATCTAAACATGTAATGGAGACTTTAATATTACATAAATTTAACTTTTTGGTCATAGATAAAATTAGTCTAGGAGGTAGGGATATACATAATGCTACTGAGCATTTAGAAAGTAAGTGGATCATTAGGCTGAGGGCTGATTTTGGTTCAGGGCTGAATGACAAAGTTCCAATTAAACCCTTATTGAAAGCACGCTTACTTTTGAGATGGAGCTTTATGATGTTCTTGTTTCACTGTTGCAGTCATCACATTTGGGTTATCTGCTTGCAGGTAGCCCTCAGTCGGTCTGATTATCAATGTCTTGGGTCCTTTGCAGGTTGCTGTCTCATCTTCCATGACGTCAGGTAGTCAGGGGTATAAAGCATGCAGCCGACGCCATTACATCAGTCTTTCTTGCCGTGCGGTGCCCGAAGCAGAAGCAGTTCGCAAGTGCTGGTCAGCCGACTCCTGAAAGTTTTGTTTTCGAGTTTCAGATCCGAAGTCTTCAACTAAGCTAAGTACCGCGTTGGGATCCTTTTTCTCGCTCTAAACCGATGTCAGTAAAAGTTAACAATTGTATTTCTTGTGGAAAGCAAATACCTCATAAAGATTTTCATTCGTACTACATTCCTTGCCTAAGCCCAGACCACGACGTACCTCGCTGTTGGTTTTGTGCCTTATTCAAACCTCGTACTATTCATCGTCTGTTCATTTTCGCATCTAAATACTTTGGTACTCGGTTCAATTACCCAGAAATAGCTTCGGTAAGCCACCTGACTACCGACATTCAGAAAAAACGCAAAGATAAAAGACAGAGATAGACCACATAGGTCCAAAGCTGCTGACGATGCTTCTCCTAAGCTAGTCGCCAGTTCACCGGTGTTCAGTGAGGCGCTTTCGCAGCCTCTGATACCTGCTACTTCAGGTTCGCAGGCCTCTACTGAGACCCATTCGGAGTCCGGTATGCCGCGAGATGCTTCAGCTGTGTAACCTGTGAATGTCTCTGCCTTGGATGGGTCCAGAGCCACTGTGCAGGCATCGGATCAGACCCTGCCCTCGAGTCTGTCGGATCCGACCTCTCGGAGCCGTGGCCCGAGCTTCGGATCTGAGGGATTCAGTGTGCCTTCGGCTCTGTCCAGGTCGGAGCACACTGGTCCCTCGGATCCGACGGTCTCGGTGCCGGTTCCAATCCCTTCATCGGATCCGAGTGGGAGTCGGCTTTTGGAGCCCAGGGAGAGTGGCTCCCCCTTGGCCTTCGATGTAGTGGAGAGGGCTCTGTCGAGAGCATCCGAACCCCCAGCCCTTGTCTCAGCTCCACCCTGCACTCCCTCTCTGCTGGGTCAGGCTTCCATCACCCGGCCACAGGGACAGCCTGCTTCGATGTCCCAGGTTGTTCCTTTGGAACAGGACATTGCTGGTGAGACCTCCTCGGACAGCCCCCCCGAGGAAGTGCCTCACAAGCATAAGTGTAAGAGGAGGCACGTGGACTCCCCCGGGTCCTTAACAGAGGAAACGGACTTGGATGAAGGGGAAGGCTCCCCAAGGTCACCCCCTGAGGATGTCTCCTTTGGAGACATCATGGAAATGCTCAGGATCGGGGGGGGTCTGCCTCCAAAGCTTCCTCCGATGAGTCCGTGTTTCTGGAGGCATTCGAAGCAGGCCCGTCTACCTCTTGGGTGTCCCCTCCGGCCGACCCCCTGGTGGACCTTGTTACCACCAAGGCGTGGAAGGAGCCGGACACTGTGGAGCCAGTCCCTAAATGCCCGGATAGGATTTTGAGCCCCCCCCCCCTGCAGACCGGTCCCACTGGAACAAGGGTCCCCCGTAGATGCCATGTTGATGGCGGCAGCCACTAAGAGGGAAACTAGCCCAGGAGAGCACCTCGGTCCATCCACCGAGCAAGGAGTCCCTCTCGATGGATCGCCTTGGGAAGCGGGTAGTTAGTTCAGCGACCTTCTAAGTAAGGTCCCTGAACTACATGTGCACATCTCATCAAGATGCAGCGAGATCTTATTAAAAAATACGCTGCTTCCCCCCCAGAGTCCATGTCGGCGGAGGACAAGCAGTTGTACTCCACTCGTATGGCCACTCTGAAATCTATTTCCAATACCTCTATGCGGCTGTTGTCTCACGCCACTGAGGGAGCCGCTAGAGCTAGGGGAGCGGGCCTAGTTATGAGACGCCAGGCCTGGCTCCGACATTGTGACTTCGCGGAGCCCTTTAAGGCGTCCTTTGCGAATGCCCCCTTTGATGGTTCTGCCTTGTTTGGCAAGACCGTTCGCGAGACACTTGTCCAGAGCGAGAAGGACAGGAAGACGTTGTCTGCCATCGGAGTCTGCTTCTCTGCTCCCCAGAGGTCCTTCTCCAAGAACCAAAAGGGACAGAAGAAGGTGTGGTTCCGGAAATCGTAACATTCCCAACCTGCTCTGGACAACCAGTCCTTCCGTGGCAGAGGAGGACAGGGAGGACGCCGCCCTAGAGGCAGAGGGGCCCTGAGAAACTTTGGGTCCAGAGAATCTTTCTCTGATCGGCCCACGCAACAGCTCTGAAGGGTTGCCCGACTGCTCCACTCTGGAGGCAGTCGGGGGGCGCTTCTCGAGGCATCTGGCGGCATGGGAGTCCATCACATCAGACCGCTGGGTGCTTCGGATCATATCCAGAGGTTACAAAATTCCAATGCAACATGTCCCCAGACTCCGGAACCTCCCCGATGTACCACCCGGTCAGAGGGAGGCTGCAGCCGCAGAAATCCAGCAGCTGCTAGAAAAAAGAGCCATCCAACTCGTCCCCCCAGACCAGCTCGGATTAGGGTTTTACTCCAGGTTCTTTCTGGTGCCAAAAAAGACGGGGGACTTGAGATCAATTCTAGACCTTTCCCTCTTGAACCTGTTGGTAACCAAGGAGAAATTCCGAATGGTCACTCTTCAATCCATTCTCCCCCTCTTGCGGGAGAACGACTGGATGTGCTCAATAGACCTCAAGGATGCGTACTACCACATTTTAATGGACAGATGATCCAGGAGGTTTCTCTGCTTCCGGCTGGGAGTCAGCCACTATCAGTTCAGGGTCCTTCCCTTTGGCCTCACCGCATCCCCCAGGGTGTTCACCAAAGTTTTAGCAGTGATAGCGGCCCACCTGAGACTCCAGGGAATGCAGGTCTTCCCGTACCTGGACGACTGGCTCCTGACCACCCCAACAAGGCATCTACTCTGCTCAGCCAGAGACTTTTTTCTCCACCTAGCCCCCCAGTTAGGCATCACGATCAATATGGACAAATCCTCCCTTGCTCCGACACAAGTGACAGAGTTCTTAGGGGCCAGCTTGGATACGAGAAGTCTGCGAGCCTACCTCACTTCAGAACGACTACAGAATCTGAGACTTCATGTGCAGGCCATCCTCCAATCAGAAGCTCCACCGGCGGAATTGGTCCTGAGGGCACTGGGCTCCATGGCAGCGGCAATAACACTTCTTCCATGCGCTCGTCTAAATATGAGGGTACTACAGTGGACCCTCCAAGTACAATGGTCCTTTCAGCTTCTTCCTCTCAATCACCCTATCTCTATCAGCAAGGCTTGCAGGAGGGCCTTGTTATGGTGGCTCCAGTCCCCAGACCTCCATACAGGCTGACCCTTCTGTGCTCCACCTCCTCTCATCACGGTGACCATGGACGCTTCTTGCCTCGGGTGGGGGGGGCATTGCGCAGGCAGAACAGTCCAAGGCATGTGGAACGACACAGAGACCTCCCTGCATATCAATGTTCTGGAGATGAGGGCGGTGCTGTTAGCGTTGCAAGCACTTCAGAACCTTCTCTCCGTAGGAACTATTGCGATACAGATGGACAACATGTCAGTTGTCTGGTACATCAACAAACAGGGGGGAACCAGATCTTACCCTCTCTGCCGAGAGGCCATGAGGGTGTGGGAATGGGCGATCTCCACCAACCGCTTTCTGATCGCAATACACATTCCGGAACGGGCCAACATTCTGGCGGACAAACTCAGCCGCACCATTCTTTCCCCTTACGAGTGGTCTCTCAACTCCCGAGTAGCGAAGCAGATATTTGCAAAATGGGGGCAACCCTGCTGCGATCTGTTTGCCTCTCCCTCAAATACGAAATGCAACAGCTTCTTCGCTCTGATTCCCCCACCAGGGGAAGCCCCGAGAGACGCTCTAGTGGATGCTTGGCCGCCCGGTCTACTTTATGCCTATCCTCCTCTACCCCTGATGCTAAAGCTCTTACAGAAAGCCTCTCGGTTGGGGAGCAGAATAATCCTCATTGCCCCATTCTGGCCTCGGCAAACTTGGTTTCCTTACCTGTGGTCTCACTTGATGAATCCTCCCTGGATTCTGGATCCCAGCCCGGATCTAATATCCCATCCATCAGGCTTACCAACCCCGAATCTGGACAACCTGAAGCTGACAGCTTGGCTGCTCCAGTTCCACTCCTAATCAGGACTCCCGGCATCTCTTCACCAGTCAAAGCCATCTTGGTGGCAGCGCATAAACCTTCCACCAGGAAAGTTTACCGCAGTAAATGGAGGCGCTTTTCCGTCTGGGCGGAACATCATAATTTGGACCCCTTCACTGCTCCGTTAACGTCTGTGTTGGACTTCCTCACCGGACTTTTTCAGCAAGGGGCTAGCTGTTCGACAGTCAAGGTACAATTGGCAGCCATCTCCCATTACCATGTGGGACATGAGACAGGTCCTTTGATGTCAGCTAAACTATGTAAAACCTTCCTCAAGGGTACTTTTCTGCTCAGGCCCCCTATCAAATAAGCCGTACCCCCTTGGGATCTATCACTAGTTCTTCAAGCCTTGACTGCTTCTCCCTTTGAGCCAGCTGCCTCGGCCGAACTTAAATATCTGTCTTGGAAAACAGGATTCTTGGTAGCCATCACTTCAGCGAAAAGAGATTCGGAACTTCAAGCTCTCTCCGTAAAACCCCCTTACTTGTTTTTTCATCAGGATAGAGTGTACCTCAGGACCAATCCCTCCTTCCTACCCAAGGTGGCCTCAGAAACCAATATCAATCAGTCCATCAACCTACCAGTTTTCTTTCCTAATTATCAAAATAAAGGAGAGTATAAGCTGCATTCTTTAGATGTGCACAGGCAGCTGCGTTTCTATATTCATAGGACTGCTGGTCACAGACAATCCGATTAGCTGTTCATTTCCTTTGCCAAATTCAGTTTGGGTAAAGCCGTTTCGAAGGTCACCTTATCACGCTGGATTTCCCAATGTATTCTTCTAGCTTGATAGGTTCATAGGTTGGTACTGGGCTATCTGTCCAAAGGTATATATTAGCCCAGCCACGTTGTGCTGTATTCACCGCCCCTTTAGTAGTTCCCTAGACCCTTGTACTAGCAGCTAGTACCCTTGGCCCCTATCTAGTAGTGCTGTTGGTGTGATCCCCGGTGTGAAATTTCTGTTACCCATCCACTCATCAAGGTTCCTCTTGAAGAGTGATAGTGAAGGGCTCTGTCTTATGTAGATCAGGACCCTGTTCCATAGTAAGGGAAGTCTCTGCGAAGGGAATCTATCCCTCCAGCATGTACTATTCATTGTTGTGTTGAGGTTTATATCCCTAGAGCGTGTAGCTCGAGCAGATTTGGTTTTGCTAAGATGGAGCATGTTCAACAATTCTGGGTTGGACATGGCTCTGTACGTTAGACAGAGATCACCTCTGAGAAGGCGGTATGCAAGAGAGAACAGTCTTAGCTTTTTCAATCGTGCTGCATAGGGCAACTGATTGAGGCCAGTAATCCTCTTGGTTAGGTACCTCTGTGGTCTCTCCAGCTGCTGGAGATGTCTAGCCAGGTACATTCCAATTGGTGCATTGTAGTCAATAATGGGTCTGATGAGGGAAGAGTAGAGGGGCACCATTACATACTTAGATCTTGATGTGAACCCTTTCGTGATCAGATGGGTCACATAGAAGGATTTTCTAACCACTTTGGCAACATGGTTATCAAAGGAAAGCTGAATATCTACTTGGGTCCCTAGATCCCTTATTTCTACGTCAGATTTCAGGGGATTACCTCAGATGTTGTAGTTTGCGGGTACTCTGTTTTTTCCAAAGGGGATTACTACGCATTTTTTTACATTTAGCTTGAGACCATGGCTTTGACACCATGCATCAGTCTCATTTAGGCCCTTCTGGAGGATCTCCATGTCGGCCGGAGACTCTATTATAGCGCACAGTTTGCAGTCGTCCGGAAACTTAGTCAGCCACAGCCCTTCATTGCTTGCCTGTACTTCTCAGAAGTATGTGCCAAACATGAGGGGCCCCAGGACAGAGCCCTGAGGCACACCACTCGTTACTGGTCTGGATTCGGACATAGATCCCGCTACTCTTACTTTATGGGATCTGTCTGAGAGCCATTTTGCGATCCATCTTGTGACATAAGGGTTTATGCCCAGGCTGGTGAGCTTATCAATAATACCTGAATGGGGAATGGTGTCAAATGCTTTAGAAAGGTCAAGGTAAGCCGTGTGTACCTCCTTTCCCGTATCTATAGCCTGAGTAACTGTCTCAAAGAAATCCACCAGGTTCAGGAGGCATGATCTGCCCTTGATGAAGCCAAACTGTGTGGGGTCCAGCGACTGGAGGTTTCCAATCTCTCCATTTATGAGTTCCATAATGATTCGCTCCATAGCCTTACAGATCAGACTGGTCAGGCTTATTGGTCGGTAGTTCCCGTTGTCAGTTGTGACCCCATCCTTGTGTAGCGGGACCACCATTGCCGTGCGCCATTCTATGGGCACATATCCTGTGGAGAGGTTGAGACTGTACACATTATTAAGATGCAGGGTTAATGCCTTTTGGAGCTCGCGTATGACACAGCCTGGGACACCATCTGGTCCCATGGAGGCAGTGTTTTTAGCTTTAGATAGAGCCTTGTTAACCAAAGTATCAGTAATAATTGGACTTGCACAATCCCCTAGAATGGTAATAGGCCCTGTAGGTGGTGAGGGAGGAGAAATTTGCACTGAACCTGTCAGCCAAGATGTTGGCAATGTCAGAAGTGTCAGTGTATTTTGTTCCATTTTGTACTAGCTCAGAACAGACCTGAGCGTTGCCATTTAGGTTTTTGACATAGCCATAGAAGGCCTTATGGTTATCCTTGGGATCCTTGGCAACTTTCTTTTCAAAATTAGCTTTAGCTGACTTGATGAGGGCCCTCAATTTCTTACTAATGCTGATCAGGGATGATTTTTCTACTTGAGATTTGGCCTTTTTTTTGTAAAGTTTGCTTATGACCCGGTCCACCAGGTTTCTTCTTGCTTGAGGAAGGAGTCTTGGTTTTATTTGGGATAGCACGGTCCATGCAATCCTGAAGATGCATATAGAGTGCCTTGGTGTAGGATTCTGCATCCTGGATATCATTATCCTTCTGCAAGGGAATAGTGAAGCTTTTCACTTCAGATGCAAGTAGTTTGAAGTTTGCTTTGGAAAGGTTTTTGACTATGGTTTCTTTGATTGGGGGAGGCGGAGAAGTGAGAATGTCCAGGGTTATCAGTTTGTGGTCGGATCTGACCAAGGAAGGGGTGATAACGGGTGTGGTACAATGGGCGCCCATATTTGTGATTAAATCCAATATGTTGTCCCCTCTAGTGGGGGAACATACTAGTTGTTCAAGGGCATTTGAATTTATAAATTCTATGAATCACTGAGCATAGGAGTTGGAACATTGGTAGTTCGCCCAGTCTATACCAGGGTAGTTGAAATCACCCAAGATTATGGTGTTGGGTAGGACCTTTATATTTTCCAATGTCTCAAGGAATGCAGAGTGAGCATCTTGGGACATGGTGGGTGATCTATAACCGGATACGACTTGAAATGTGGTTTTGCCTGCTGATAGTTGCGCATGGATGATCTCTGGGGCATCATGCTGCGCTACTAACCTGGAGATATGGGTATCCTTGATGAATATGGATACACCTCCGCCCTTTGTACTGCGATCCAGTAACTGAGGCTGGAAGGTATGATATGAATTGTAACCTGGCAGTGCTGGGGTGCTCTCTTGAGCCTTGAATCAGGTTTCCGTCACTGCACAAACATCAATTTTCTCCAGAGGAGAGCCTCGAGTGTGTGCATTTTGAGGTTGTGACTTCTGGCGTGAGTAGCATTACCCTTAGTTTTTGGTTACCTGTGCTGGTTACGGTGGTTGGTTTGTCCTTTGAGCCTTGCCTAAAAAAGTCAGTATGGGGACGGCAAGAGCCTTGGCCAGTATTCGAAAACCTAGGGGTGACAGGTGCAACCCATCTCTGGCAAAACAGCGAGGCTTGTCTATCATGTCATCCCAAGCAGACAGACACTTGATCCCCTTAGAATTACACCAGAAGCTTAGCCAATTGTTGAAATTGATTGTTTTGTCTTTGTATTGTGGTATCATTCTAGGTGAAGGTAGTATGCCACTCAAGGTCAGGGTCATACCAGCTTGGGCTACATGATCAGAGAGCCCCTCAATGTCTCTCTTCATGTAGTCCAGGGAGGTATGTCTTAGATCATTCACACCAGCATGTACAATGACAGCGTCATACTTGTACTTGTTCTGGAGTGACCTAAGTGCCTGTGTTATGTGGCAGATCCGAGCACCCGAGAGGCAGCTGACAGTAACCTTCTCCTTGTTCAGCCTGGTGAGTGGAACATCCGTGTGCCTTACTATAGAGTCTCCTATTACTAGCGTGTTAGGTATGGTGTTTTGCCTTAAGGGCTGTTGTGAGGCACACTGCTGAGGTGAATTATGTGTTTTCTGGCTTGTGTTTGGGGGTGCAGGTTGCTTGCTTGTCTGCTTTGAAGGGCACTGATTCTTTTTCAGATTGGTACCTAGTGCCTCCGAATATGTTTTTGTGTATTTATGCATATGTTTTGCCAGTGCTTGTTTTGTAGATTCATGTGTGACAGGTGGTGTGATGCAAGTGTGTCCCTTATCCTCTTGACTGTCTGTTACAGTCATGGGTTGAGAGTGCTTAGCCTCCAGTCTGGCTGTGTATTTGCATCTCTCAAGTGTTTGTGTCTAGAGATAAGAGGAGAGGGTTGTCTGTATACATGAGGCAGTTGTGACACTGCCTCAGGATGCCCAATTCCACCAGATGAACTGGAGAGTACACCTGAAGCTGACCTCTGGACATGCTTTGAAGAGTAAATTGAACTTAAGTCCTGCGGATGATCGAGGGTCTTATGCTATATTATAATAGTGCTGTCTAGGAAATTTGGAGAATAATAGTGCTGTCTAGGAGATTAGGACAAGTGCTGATTTCTGTTTTGCAAGTGCTGCAATAAGAGCAGCTGATCTGAAGCACTTGAGGCTTGCCTAGTTCCAAGGGAAAAATTACAGCGCAGACTTTGTGGGTCCGGGAATAGTATACCCCAGCTAACCGACGCTGCTCTGTGCGCAAGACCACACAAAAAGAGAGTTGCAGGGTTTTACCTCTAGATAAGTGAGGAAAGTGAGTACAAGAGCTGTTTTTCTCTAAGCAAGTGAGAAAAGTAAGTACAAAAACTGTTTTCCTCTAGGTAATTATGAAGCTTCTGGGAGGCCCGCACCTCAGGGAGTCCGTGCACATTCCACTCGCTCCATATCTACTTCTGCTGCCTTTAGGTCTAGAGTTCCCTTGGATGATATTTGCTCAGCAGCTTCATCTTATACCTTTATCAACCACTACAAAATGGACGTCATTTCCAGAGGGAGAGCATCCTTTGGCTCCGCAGTGCTCCGGAACATCCTTCCATGATGGCCACCCAAGATTCAGGTAGCTGGGGACTCTGTCCCACAGGTTGCTGACAAATGAAGTCCCTACTCCAGATTAAGAAGTTATGTACTCACCATAACGTTCCATCTGAGTAGGTGGCTTCATTTGTCTGCAGCCATTCCCCCTGGCTTTCAGAAGAGTTAGTTTTGTCGTATTATCCTGCTTTTTCCTGTTGGGATACCTTTCCAGGTATATGTAGGAGGGCAAACTTGATCTGAGGTCATTTGAGGTTGGCAGGGGATTATGGGTGAGGGGAGGAGCTAGGAGCTCAGATCCATAGCTGTATAATAAGTTGCCAGCTCGGATCCAAGACCCACAGGTTGCAGACAAATGAAGCCACCTACTCAGATGGAACGTTATGGTGAGTACATAACTTCTTATTTTCTCTGATGACCAGGATTTGCCCATATCTACCTATGAGGATTCTGATGCAGAGGACTCCATTCCCTCTGCTTCCCCTCCAGAGGATTTCTCTTTTGGTGAAACCTTGCATACTCTTAGGGAGCATTTCCACTGGGGAAAGCCAGGATTAGTCTGACTCTAAAAAGAGGCTTAGAGAATTCTTACTCCTACCTCAACAACACAGACCTTTAGCTATCCCTCCTGTACTGGACATTGTAGGTGATGCCTTCTCGGAATCTAGCCTGGCCCCTGACACTTTACCTCATGCTCCCAGAAAACCTGATAGGTATTATAGGGTCCCTGGCTCTCAGAAGTTCCTTTTTAAAAATCCTACTGCAGATCCTGAGACCATTTCACAGGGACCCAAGGGCATTAAGGCTACTACTGCCAAAAACCCTACCCACTCTGATAGAGATTCGAGGGCACTGGATATATGGGGTAAGAAAGGTATACACTTCTGCAACTTAGGGCCTTAAACTGCCAGTTTCATATGTTAAAGTATCAGCAGCATATTATGGGATTGCTTAAACAGAAAATGATGTTGATTCCGGACTGTGCTGAAAATAAAGAATAACTGGATTTAATGCACTCTGCTGAACAAGTTGGAAAACATACTTTGCAGTGTGGTTTTGATTCACTAGAGGCATCTTGCAGGGCTGCTGTCACTGGGTCTGTACTGAGAAGGCATGCTTGGCTTAAGGAGCAATATTTGCCAGATCATGTTAAAGCTAAATTACTGGAAGCTCCCTTAAATCAAGATAGTCTGTTTGGTAACAGAGCAGTAGTAGTACTTAAAAAGATGGAGAAAAAGCTAAATCTATGCAAACTGTTAAAGATTTCCTGCAAGTACAGCCTCGCACATTTGGCCCTCTAAGAATTGATCCTTTCCTGCCTCTTCAAGGCCTTCTCAGTCCAAACCCAGAACCAGCAGAACACCCAGTCTTCAGTCCCAAGATACTCAAAGGCCTAAGCAGTGGGGGCTCCCACTTCCAAAGCAGGAAGTAGTAAGACCCCCCCCATGGTAAACTGTCTCAGTGACTTAACTTTAAACCTTCCAACCCTGCTCAACTGGCAGTTCCTTTAGGGGGAAAGATCGCCCTGCATGCAGAAAATTGTGAACTCATTACCCAGGACAAATGGGTTTTAAATATAGTTTCCCAAGGATACAGATTCCACTTCCACTCCCTACGAACCCCAGATGGTTGGCCAGACCTACCCTCAAACCAGTGGGCAGACGCTCAAAAGCAAGTTCTCTCTCTTTTAAGCATCAGGGCTATTCAACCTGTCCCAGAAGAAGAATGGGGACAAGGTTTTTACTCAAGACTTTTCCTGGTATCCAGAAAAGACTATTCCTGGCGTCGTATCCTGGATATGTCTATCCTAAACTCATTTTTGGTAATCCCAAAATTCAGCATGCTAACTTTTCATCAGCTGCTTCCCATGCTAGGTAGAAATGCCTGGTTGGCAACACTGGATTTAAAGGAAGCATACCTGCACATCCCAATAAGGGAATCTTGCAAAAGATACCTATGCTTCAGAGCAGGCAACATGCACTATCAGTTCTCTACACTGCCCTTTGGCTTATCTACTGCACCCAGGGTATTCACAAAGTGCCTAACCCCAGCCATTGCATTTTGCAGGCAAAGAAACATTCACATATAACCATACTTGGACGATTGTCTAATTCAGGCAGAAAGCCAGGACATGCTATTAAATCTTCTGGCATTTGTAAAGAAATTGCTAACCTCTCTGGGGTATACCATAAACGAAAGTAAGTTGCATCTTGTACCCTGCCAACAAATTGTATTCCTGGGCGCAAGCTTGAATACAACTTCCCAGATGGCCTACCTCACGCCAGAGAAACAAGTTCATTTGACAGCCTACTTCAGACTACTGGCCACAAAGACTGAGCTATCTGCAAGGAAAATACTGGAAGCCCTGGGGTTCATGACCTCTTGCATTGTACTAATTCCTTATGCAAGCCTGCATATGAGGAAACTACAGTAGTATCTAAAAAGCCCATGGTGTCAACATTCTCAGGATGTAGAATCAATGATTCATATCGTACCTTGTCTACAGATAGAGTTCCTTTGGTGGGCAGAGGCCTACCACCAAAACAAGGGACTGCCATTCAGTCTACCACCCTGCCGCCCAAACCCGAACAACAAATGCATCAGACTATGCATGGGGGGCTCACTTGGCAGGGCAGTGCATTCAGGGCAAATGGAACCCAAGTCAAATGCACTTCCATATCAATCAGAAGGAAATGTTAGCTGTACAGAATAATCTGACAGAGTTCAAGGACCACATTCTTCCAGGACAATTATTGGTAAAGACTGACAGTGCCACTGTTATGCGGTACATAAACAAGCAGGGGGGGGACCCACTCATACCCTCTCTGCAGACTAGCCATGGCTCTGTGGAACGCAGCCTTGAGCTACCAAGTACACCTACAGACTCGCTTCCTGCCAGGAAAGCTAAATACACTGGCAGACAACCTAAGCAGAAATCTCATGGACCCACGCGGGTGGAAACTGGAACCAAAGATATTCAACGTGTTGAGAAACAAATGGGGGAGTCCAGAGATAGAACCGTTTGCCTCCCCTCAGAACGACCAGTTGGACAAATTCTGCTCAAGTACTCCCCAAAAACAAGCTTGGAAAGTGGATGCCCTGTCCTTCAGCTGGAAAAACCTATCAGTTTATACCTTTCCCCCTCTGCCTGTCCTCTCCAAAGTGCTACTAAAGATCAAACAGGACAGACCAAGGACAATACTGATTGCACCAGACTGGCCACACCAACACTGGTATCCCCTCTTGCGCAGTGTGTCAGTGCTGGCTCCATAGCACCTGCCTCAGACCCCCTGCACTGCTGTCCCAGCAGGAGTGACAGATTCTGCACCCACAGCTTCAAGCCCTGAACCTTGCATCCTGGCTAATTACCTGATCTCTCTGTTACCATTCCTCAGTAAGCAAGTGATGGATGTCATTCTTGAGACAAGGAGGCCTAGTACTAGAAAATCATGTGCTGAAAAATGGAAAAGATTCTGTTCTTGGAGCCAAACTCAGGGGAGGGGCACAGCGGTGCCCAGTTTATCTCATATTCTTCAATACTTAACTGAGATGCTTCGCAAAGGCCTTTCCTTTTCTTCTGCCAAAGTTCATGCCTCAGCCATTTCAGCACATTACAATACGGAGCCACCCCTCTTCTCTCATCCATTGCTGAAGTAATTCCTCAGAGGGGCCAGAAACTTAAGAACACCCAGGAGAGCCCGTACTCCAGCCTGGGACCTTAACTTTGTATTGGAAAAGCTCACGTTACCCCACTTTGAGCCAGCTGCAAATGCAGTGTTGAAATTCCTTTCTTAGAAAACAGCCTTCCTTCTAGCCATCAATTCAGCAAGAAGGGTGTCTGAATTACAGGCCCTCATGGCAGTGGAGCCTTTCATCTTTCATGCGGACAGTGTCTCCCTCGGGACCATTCCCTCCTTTATGCCCAAGGATGGTATCCAGTGTGGCCCTTAATCAGTCCATTCATTTGCCAACTTTCTTTTCTAATCCACAGAACAAAGGGGAACGAATACTGCACTCCTTGGATGTGCACAGACAACTTCTATTTTACCTGGACAGGACTAAGCCTCTCAGGAAATCTGAACAGCTGCTGGTTGCATTTGCTGCAGGAGCAGAGGGTAAGGCCATTTCAAAGCAAACCATTTCTAAGTGGATAGGCGATTGCATTAATTTCTTCTATAAGCACCACTGAACATCTGATCTAAAAACACCAGGGAAAACCTACCCCACAAGGGATAAGACCACATTCAACCAGGGCTGCATCTACCTCTACAGCCTTTCTCAGAGGTGTTCCTACCAGGGACATCCTAGAAGCTGCTACCTGGAGTTCTGTACATACCTTCACAAAGCATTACCACTTGCCAAGTTTCTCTAAATCCAGAGCTGGCTTTGCCACTGTAATCTTGCAGGGCCTTATAGCTGGTCCTAATGTTATCTAATGACCTCCTCCCATCCTTAGCTTTGGGAATCTACCCAAATGTGATAACTGCAACAGTGAAACACAAAGAACATAGTACACTTGTGTACACTTACCATAAATGTAGATAGATGTTCGAGTATATTCACTGTTGCAGTCCTGGTTACCCTCCCTCCAGCCCCCTGACTTCTATTGACTTATACCTGTTCTTGCTTACTATGCTTTTAGCTTTTTGGTGTATTTGCTTTTTTGTTGGAGGTGTAACCTTGTATATAATTGCTTCCCATTTGATGTAATGGCGTCGGCTGCATGCTTTATACCCCTGACTACCTGATGTCATGGAAGATGAAAAAGCAACCGACGCAGGACCCAAGACTTTGATAATCAGGCCGACTGAGGGCTACCTTCAAGCAGATAACCCAAATGTGATGACTGCAACAGTGAGTACACTCGAACATCAGCATTTATGGTAAGTGTACACAACTGTATTTTCTATAAGTAGTGAATGTTTTTGTGCTGTATGTATTGTCTGCTTTCTCTTTAAATGTATAAATTCTTGATTTGTGGTTTTATGTAAATAGGTTGTTTTAGTAAAGTTTTATACATCGGAAAAAGCAGCCAGTTTGACTGCGAAAGCACTTGTGTCTGGAACTTACAATAAAGAAGTCTTGTTTTTATCATCTCGTTTTTTCTTAAAAGGCGTCCTTCACATCAGTCCTTCTGGAAACAGGGTCTTTCTCCTTGGGATCTTAATTTTGTCTTTGAGAAGTTGACTCAGGGGCTTTTGAACCAGCAGCCTCATCATCTCTGAAATTTTGTATTTTAAAGACTGCTTCTGGTAGTCATTACCTCTGCCAGAAGGGTTTCTCATATCCAGGCATTATTGGCTTCACCACCTTTCCTAGTCTTCCATAAGGACGGGGTTTCTTTGAGAGTTAATCTGTCTTTTATGCTTAAAGTGGTCAATGACCTTTCCTTAAATCAGACTGTCTAATTGCCTACTTTTTTCCCATCTCCATAATCTCCTAGTGAGAGAATTTTGCAGTCTCCAGTTGTGCAGAGACGGCTTAGATTCTATCTTGACATAACTAAGGCTTTCAGGTAATCTGATAGATTTTTCATGTCTTTTCATCCCAGGGCTCTGAGTTTGCCTATTTCTAAACAAAGTATCTCTCTATGGATTTCTAAAGCCATTTTGTTTTATCAGTTTCATGAGAATTCATTACCCTCTTCAGTTAAAACCCATTCCACCAGATATGTTGCATCCTCAGGGGCTTTCTTCCAGGGTTTGGATACTCAATCCATTCTAGAAGCTGCCACTTTGTCATCTGTTTATACCTTTACAAGACATTACAAGCTGGATAATATATCCTGGGCCATAGCAGGTTTTGCCAGAGCAATCCTGTATAGATTTCTGGAAGGATGTTTCTGCCTAATTTCTCTGTTTAACCCCCCCCCCCCCCGGTTCCTCTTCAGTTTTTGTACTTTCGCATATGCAAAGAATACTGCAACATTGAATAGAAGGACATAAAATGGTTTTGTAAAATCTTACCGTAACCATAGATGATGATTGTGTTTCACTGTTGCAGTCATCACATTTGTGTTATCTGCTTGCAGTAGCCCTCAGCCAGCCTGATTATCAAAGCCTTGGGTCCTGCGTCGGTTGCTGTCTCATCTTCCATGACATCAGGTAGTCAGAGGTATAAAACATGCAGCCGACGCCATTACTCCAGTCTTTCTTGTCATGCGGTGCCCGAAGCAGAAGCAGTTCGCAAGTGCCGGTCGTCCGACTCCTGAAATTTTCGTTTTCGAGTTTCAGAACCGAAGTCTTCAACTAAAGCTAAGTACCCAATTGGGGAAACTTTTTCCTACTCTAAACCGATGTCAGTAAAAGTCAATAATTGTATTTCTTGTCGAAAGCAAATGCCTCATAAAAATTTTCATTCGTACTGTATTCCTTGCCTAAGCCCTGACCACGACGTACCTCGCTGTTGGTTTTGTGCCTTATTTAAGCAACAAACTATTTGTCGTCAGTATATTTACGCTTCTAAATATTTTGGTACTCTGTTCAGTTATCCCGATATGTCTTTGGTAAGCCATCCAACTACTGACATTCAGAAAAAACGCAAAGATAAGGACAGAGACAGGCCGCCTAGGTCCAAAGCTGCCGATGACGCTTCTCCTAAGCCAGTTGCCTGTTCGCTGGTACTCAGTGAGGTGCTTTCGCGGCCCTTGATACCTCCTACTTCAGATTTGCAGGCCTCTCCTGAGACCCATTCGGAGTCCGGCATGCCGCGAGATGCTTCAACTGTGGAACTTGCGGATGTCTCTACCTTGGATGATGGGTCCAGAGCCGCTGGGTAGGCACCGGCTTCTGAGGGTGTATTCAGGCCTACTGACTTGCATATTAAACCAACACCATCTTCTTCTTCTTCAAGGCCTAAACCTTGAAACATGCCTAGAAAACCAATGCCCAGACCACATGGTCAGGCCTCTATGCCTAAAAAACAAATGATAAAAGTAGCTGAAGACCTTATTACTTTAATAAGGAGAAGCCAGTTTTCCCCCTCTAAGAGACCTAGGACTGAATTTGCTTATGATACTTCTGACCAGGATTCTGAAATTTCTGTTTCCTCTGATGACAAGGATTTACTCTTATCTACCTATGAGGATTCTGATGCAGAGGACTCTACTCCCTCTGCTTCCCCCCCAGAGGATTGCTCTTTTGGTGAAAGCTTGCATACTCTTAGGGAGCATTTTCGTTGGGAAAGTCAGGATTTCTCTGATTCTAAAAAGAGGCTTAGGGATTTCTTACTCCTGCCCCAGCACAGGCCTTTAGCTGTCCTTCCTGTACTAGACATTGTTGATGATGCCTTTTTGGAATCTAGTTTGGCCCCTCTATACCTCCTGCTCCCAGAAAACCTGATAGATATTACAGGGTTCCTGACTCTCTCAAGTTCCTTTTTAAAAATCCTATTGCGGATCCTGAGACCATTTCACAGGGACCCAAATGCATGGCTGCTACTGCCAAAAATCCTACCCCCTCTGATGGAGACTCCAGGGTGCTGGATAGATGGGGTAAGAAGATGTACACTTCTGCAACCTTGGGCATTAGGGCCTTAAATTGCCAGTTTCATATGTTAAAGTATTGGATTGCTTAAACAGAAAATGATGTTGATTCCTGATTGTGCTGAAAGTAAGGATTTACAGGATTTAATGCATTCTGCTGAATAAGTTGGAAAACATACTTTGCAATGTGGTTTTGATTCACTAGAGGCATATTGCAGGGCTGCTGTCACTGGGTCTGTACTTAGAAGGCATGCTTGACTTAAGGAGCAATCCTTGCCAGATCATGTTAAAGCTAAATTGCTGGATGCTCCCTTAAATCAGAACCGCCTGTTTGGCAACAAAGAGGAAGAAGTTCGTAAAAAGATGGAGGAAAAAGCTAAATCTATGCAAACTGTTAAAGATTTCCTACAAGTACAACCTCCAAGATTTAGTAGGCATTGTTCCTTTCCTGCCTCTTCAGGCCAAACCCAGAACCAGCAGATCACCCAGGCTTCAGTCCCAGGGTATGCACAGGACTAAGCAGTGGTGGGCTCCCACTTCCAAATCAGGGAGTAGTAAGACCCCCCCCATGGTAAACTGTCTCAATGACTTAACTTTAAAACTTCCAAGCACTTCTCAACTGATTGCTCCTTTAGGGGGAATGATTGCTCTGCAGGCAAAAAACTGGGAACTTATTACCAAGGACAAATGGGTTTTAAATATAGTTTCCTAAGGGTACAGATTTCACTTCCACACTTTACCAACCCCAATCAGTTGGCCAGATCTACCCCCGAATCAGTGGGCAGAGGCTCAAAAGCAAGTGCTCTCTCTTTTAAACATAAAGGCTATTCAGACTGTACCAGAAGAGGAAAATGGACAAGGTCTCTACTCAAGACTTCTCCTGGTACCCAGAAAAGACAACTCATGGCGTCCTATCCTGGACCTTTCTTAAACACCTTTCTGGTGATTCCAAAATTCAAGATGCTAACTTTTCAGTTGCTTCCTGTGCTAGGCAAAGATGCCTGGTTGGTAACACTGGATTTAAAGGAAGCCTACCTGCACATCCAATCAGGGAATCTTGCAGAAGATACCTACGCTTCAAAGCAGGCTACATGCACTGTCAGGTCTCTGCACTGCCCTTTGGCTTATCTACTGCGCCCAGGGTATTCACAAAGTGCCTAGCTCCAGTCATTGCATTTTGCAGGCAAAGGAATATTCAAATATACCCATACCTGGACGATTGTCTAATTCAGGCAGAAAGCCAGGACTTACTTTTGAATCATCTGGCATTTGTACAAAAGGTGCTAACTTGTCTGGGGTACACCATAAATGAAAAGAAATCACATCTGGTACCCTGTCAGCAAATTATATTCTTGGGAGCAAGCTTGAACAGAACTTCCCAGATGGCTTTCCTCACGCCAGAGAAACATTCATTTGAAAACTTGCTTCAAACTAAAGTGTCCACAAAAACCCTACTATCTGCAAGGCAAATACTGCAAGCCTTGGGGTTCATGGCCTCCTGCATTCTACTAATTCCATATCCAAGACTGCATATTAGGAAAGTACAGTGGTATCTAAAAAGCCTATGGTGTCAACATTCTCATGATTTGGAAGCAATGATTCCTATCATACCGTGCCTACGGTTAGAATTCCTTTGGTGGGCAGAGGCCTGCCACCAGAACAAGGGACTACCATTCACTCTACCCCCTGTCGCCCAAACCCTAACAACAGATGCATCAGACTGTGCATGGGGGGCTCAACTGGCAGGGAAGCGCATTCAGGGCAAAGGGAACCCAAGTCATATGCACCTGCATGTCAATCAAAAAGAAATCTTCACTGTACAGAATGCTCTGACAGCCTTCAAGGACCACTTTCTTCCCGGACAATTAATGGTAAAGATGGACAAACACCACTGTTATGTGGTACATAATCAAGCAGGGGGATACCCATTCTTACCCCCTCTGCAGACTATCCGTGGCTCTGTGGAACACAGCCTTGAGCTACCCAAGTGCATCTACAGGCTCAATTCCTGCCAGGAAAACTAAATACACTGGCAGAAGAACTAATCAGAAATCTCATGGACCCACATGAGTGGAAACTGGAACCAAAGACTTTCAACATGTTTATAAACAAATGGGGGAGCCCAGGTATAGACCTGTTTGTCTCCCCCCAGAACTACCAGTTGGACAAATTCTGCACAAGGATTCCCACAAGCAAGCTTGGAAAGTGGATGCTCTGTCCTTCAGCTGGAAAAATCTATCAGTTTATGCCTTTCCTCCTCTGCCTCTCCTCTACAAAGTACTACTAAAGGTCAAACAGAACAAACCAAGGATGATACTGATTGCACCAGACTGGCCACGCCAACACTGGTACCCCCTCTTGCGCTGTGTGTTACTGCTAGCCCCATGGCACCTGCCTCGGGCCCCTACCCTGCTGTCTCAGCAGGAGAGCCAGATTCTACACACCCAGCTTCAAGCCCTGAACTTGGCAGCCTGGCTAATTACCTAATCTCTCCTTTACCATCCCTCAGTAAACAAGTGTTGGATGTCATTTTGGTGGCAAGGAGGTCTAGTACTAGAAAATATTATGCTGAAAAATGGAAAAGATTCTGTGCCTGGAACCAAACTCAAGGGATGGCCACAGCAGCGCCCAGTTTACCTCAGATTCTTCAACACTTAACTGAAATGCTTCACAAGGGCCTTTCCTTTTCCTCCCTCAAAATTCACGCCTCAGCCATTTCAGCTCATTACAACACAGAACCACCCCTCTTTTCTCACCCACTGCTTAAGCAGTTCCTCAGAGGGACCAAAAACTTAAGACCACCTGAGAGAGCCCCAACTCCAGCCTGGGACCTTAACTTTGTATTGGAAAAACTCACTCTTCCTCCTTTTAAGCCAGCTACAAGTGCAGAGTTAAAATTCCTTTCTTGGAAAACAGCTTTCCTTTTGCAATCACTTCAGTAAGAAGGGTATCTGAATTACAGGCCCTTGTGGCAGCGGAGCCTTTTATCATCTTTCATGCGGACAGGGTGTCCCTCAGGACCAATCCCTCCTTCATGCCCAAGGTGGTGTCCATTGTGGCTCTTAATCAATCCATTCATTTGTTTGCCAACCTTTTTTTCTAATCCACAGAACAAAGGGGAACGGATACTGCACTTCTTAGATGTGCACAGACAACTTAGATTTTACTTGGACAGGACTAAACCTCAAAGGAAATCTGAACAACTGCTGGTGGCATTTGCTGCAGGGGCAGAGGGGAAGGCTATTTCAAAGCAAACCATTTCTAAATGGATAGGCCATTGCATTAATTTTTGCTATAAGCACAATAGAAAACCTGTCCCACAGGGGATTAGACCCCATTCAACCAAGACCTCATCTACCTCTACAGCCTTTCTCAGAGGTGCCCCTACCAGAGACATCCTAGAAGCTGCTACCTGGAGTTCTGTGCATACTTTACCAAGCATTACCATTTGCCAATTTTCTCTAAATCCAGAGCTGGCTTTGCCACTGCAGTCTTGCAGGGCCTTGTAGCTGGTCCTAATGCTATTTAAATTCATCCTCCCATCCTTAGCTTTGGGAATCTACCCGAATGTGATGACTGCAACAGTGAAATGCGAAGAACATTTTACACTTGTGTACACTTACCATAAATGTAGATGTTTGAGCGCATTCACTGTTGCAGTCCTGGTTACCCTTATATATATATATATATATATATATATATATACACACACATATATTTAATTGCTTCTCATTAGGGGGCACCTGACATCTGGGGCAAGAATAACTGATGTAATGGCATTGGCTGCATGCTTTATACCCATGACTACCTGACGTCACGGAAGATGAGACAGCAACCGACACAGGACCCAAAACTTTGATAATCAGGCCGACTGAGGGCTACTGCAAGCAGATAACCCAAATGTGATGACTGCAACAGTGAGTACACTCTAACATCTACATTTATGGTAAGTGTACACAACTGTACTGTGTCGTCCTCTTCTATGTTGTAGTTTTCTATCTCACCCACCTTCCCTCTACATCTTGCTCTTTATTTAAGTGACTGTCCTTTGGGCCTCCTTTTAGAGTCTCTTCATGGGGCTACTTTATTCTGAGGAGTGTACGTTCGGATGTCATTTTTATGGCTGACATTTCCTGAGCCTACGTGCGATGTCCCACATACAGGCAGTAGCTTGAAGCTTTTGTATACAAGCCGGCCGTTGGGTCGATCGCAGAATACAACCCATATGTAAAGAATACTGCAACATAGAAGAGAAGGACATCTGTGGTTATGGTAAAATTTTATCCAGTTATTCTTTCCATGGCCTTACAAATGAGGCTGGTCAGGCTTATGGGTCCATAATTTCACGTCTGTTGCTAGGCCACCTTTGTGGAGGGGAATAACTGTTGCTGATGTCCATTCCACAGGAACAAAGCCTTGGGTTAGATTGTGATTGAAAAGGGTACTTAATGGTGTTCATAATTCATGTTTTAGCCTGTTTTGAAGATAGCCTAGGATGCCATCTGGTCCTGTAGAGGTGGTGTTTTTTTGCCTTGGACAAGGGTTGTCTGTGTGTGTGTGTGTGGGGGGGGGGGGGGGTTGTGGGAAGGTTTGTGATAGGTTTGAAGGGGATAAGGGAGTGAAAGTTTCACCAAACCTATCCACTAGCTGGTTTGCTATCTTTGTAAGGGTCAGTGTGTGTGTGATACCGTTGGTCACTAGTTCTGAACATGCTTGAGCCCTACATTTTAGGCTACATACGTAAGCTGTAAAATCCTTATGGTTATCCTTGGCTGTGCTTGCTAAGTTTTTCTCAAACAAGCTCTTAGAGGATTTGACAAGTTGTCGTATTTGCCTGTGAGGCTGAGGAGGGTGCTTTTCCATTGTTGGGGCTTTGCCTTTGTTTTCTTAGACAACTTTTTTGGTTTATTGTAAAGTTTGTTGATGCTGGATGTCCGCCATGGCTGCTTGTTTTTACCAGGGGCTCTGTCTTTGATGGTTTCTGGAACATAGGTTCATAGGTTGGTACTAGGCTATCAGCCCTAGGGCCTGTACAAGCCTAGCCGTAACAATTCCCTGGATATTTCTTCCCACACTATTTACTTCCCTGGATCCCTGTCTAGCAGGTGACTGACGTGATCCCCGAGGTGAATTTCCTTTCTCCCATCCAATTGTCAAGGTTCCTTTTGAAGAGGACCAGAGAGGCACTCTGCTTGACATGTATGGGCAATCTATTCCAGAGTCTGGGGAGTCTCTGGGTCAGGAACCTATCCCACCAGCATGTTTTGTTTATTGTAATGACAAGGTTTAGATCCATGGAGCGTGTGGCTCTGAGGGATTGGGATTTCTTTAAGTGTAACAGTTCTGGGTTTGACATGGCCTTGTATGTTAAGCAAAGATCGCCTCTGAGTAGACTATATGCGACAGAGTAGAGCTGGAGTTTTTAAGGTGGTCAGCGTAGGGCATCTGCTTTAGGCCTGTGATTCTTTTAGTGAGGTATTTCTGTGGCCTTTCCAGTTGTTGCAGATGTCTTGAGAGGTACATACCAAACGGGGCATTGTATTCTATAATGGGTTTAATGAGGGATGAGTACAGTGGGACAATGACCTCCTTTTTTCTGGATGAAAAGCCCTTAGTGATGAGGTGTGCCACATAGGATTTCCTGACTATTGTGGCAATGTGGATGTCCTTCAAGGATGCATCTGCAGTCATAACAAATGGGTTGTCCTGTCGTCAGGCAGCCCTTCGGTCGGCCGGATTCCAAAGTCTGGGTCCGGCTTCGGCTGATGTCGCACTTCACCCGACATCATCTCTGCTGGTCTTCGGGTATAAAGGCATCAGCCGACGCCATTTTCCTCAGTCTTTCTTGCCGCTGGCGCAAGCAGAAGCTGTTCGCAAGTGCCGGTCGGTCAGATCCAGAGATTACTACTACCGAATACTACTTGAAGACTTCTAAAAGCTAAGTACCCGTTGGGGACTCTTTCTTGCCTCAGCCGATGTCAGAAAAAGTAAATAACTGTTTAACTTGTGGGAAACAAATACCTCATAAAGATTTCCACTCTTACTGCCTACCTTGTTTAGGCCCAGACCACGACGTAGCAGCCTGTTTAGCCTGTGCTTCCTTCAACCGACGAACGCTTAGGCCGGTCGGAGTTTGCTGAACAGTTTTTCGGCTCAGATTTTGCGTACATTATGCCGTCGGATCCTCCGACTACCCAAATTGTTAAAAAACGCAAAGAAAAAGACCGACACTCGCAGTCCGCGGTTTCGGCCGAAACCACGGTTAAGCAAGCCGCGAGTGTCTCGGTTTCGGCCGAAACTGAGAAAACGGGTCAATCTTCAGCCGAATCCATGACTACTACTGAGGCTCCTGCTACCTTAGTTGAATCGGCCTCTGAAGTTTTGCCTACTACTGTGGTTCCTAGTGAATTATCAGACACCATCCCTTTGGATGTCTCTACCCTAGCACGTGGTGCTGCTAGGCCTCCTGCAGCCATGTCTATAAAGGCCTTTGCCAGGGCTAAAGCAGCCAAAACTGTTAAATCAGTGCCTGTTAAGGCCCCCTCACACAGGCCCACTTCTAGTTCACAAATGCTTACTCTGGCAGAGGATTTAATTTCCTTAATTAGGGGATCCCAATCTCACCCAGACAGGGCCTCTCAGCCTCCAGAAAAGAGACCTAGAGCAGAGCAGCGCGAGCCAGTGGCCTCTGAGGATGGTTCGACTGACTCCGACATTACATAGCAGCCAGAGGCTCCTTTTCTACTTATGAAGATTCCGATGCTGAAGAATCCATTCCATCTGCCTCTCCACCAGAGGAATTTTCCTTTGGGAAACCTTACATGCCATGAGAGAACAATTCCAATGGCAGGGACAAGATTTCTCAGATTCAAGAAAAAGGCTTAGGACCTTTCTGCACTTACCACAACATAGGCCCTTAGCTATACCTCCAGTTCTGCCTGTTGTGGATGATGCATTTAATGATGTTTGCACTGCTCCTGATACTTTACCTCCAGCCCCTGCCAAACCAGATAGATTTTACAGGGTGCCAGACACTCATCACCACCTATACAAGGCCCCACTTGCAGATCCTGAGACTATATCCCAGGGGCCTAAGGCAGTAGCTCGACCTCAGCAAAACCCTCTCCCTTCTGAAAGGGAATCCAGGTCCTTAGAGAGATGGGGGAAAAAAGTTTACACCTCTGCTACTCTCTCAGCTAGAGCTTTAAACTGTCAGTTTCACATGATCCAATACCAAGAGTTTATGCTTGATCAGTTAACTAAGAAGCTGTCCTCTGATGACTCCTTAGATAAGAAATATGTTTTAGAAATGGTGAATAACATTCAGCAGGTTAGTAACCGTTCCTTAAAATGTGGCTATGATGCACTGGAGGCTTCATTTAGATCAGCCATGACTGGCACAGTGATAAGAAGGCATGCATGGTTGAAAGAACAGGTCTTGCCGGATCATGTTAAAGCAAAGCTGTTAGATGCTCCTATGGATAAGGCCAGTCTATTTGGTACCCCTGCTCAGCAAGTAATGAAGAAAATGGAAGAGAAGGCAAAGTCTGTACAAACAGTTAAGGATTTCTTACAGGTTCAGCCCCCAAGGTTTAGCAGGAACTGGCCTGCCAAAAATTGGTCCTTTCCAGACTCCTCAAAATCTCAAAGAGGCAGGAATAGACGCTCTAGAGGCAGAAATCAATCCAGAGGAGGTGCCTATAGAGGACGCCAGTGGCAAGGCAATAACCAGTGAGGCGCAGACACAACCACTGCCACTGCAACAGGATAATCACAGTGACTTGGCTCTGACACCGCCTACCAGGGAGCAAATAGCAGCACCTTTAGGCGGAAAGTTAGCCTTATTTTTGAAAAATTGGCACTATATCACAAAAGACAAGTGGATTTTGCAAACCATAGACCAAGGCTACAGGTTCCACTTCCACACCTTACCAGTAAAAAGAGGAATGCCAAACCTACCTCCAAATCAAAAAACAGAAGCTCTAAAGCAGATAGCTCAATTAACAAAGATGAGAGCTGTGGAAAGAGTACCAATAACACAACAGGGCAAAGGATTCTACTCCAGACTCTTCCTAGTACCAAGAAAAGAGAAAAGTTGGAGACCTATTCTCGACCTGTCCGCCTTAAACACATACATCATTGTCCCAAAATTCAAAATGCTGACCCTACAGCAACTTCTTCCCATGCTGGGCAAGGAGTGTTGGCTGGTAACTCTAGATCTCAAGGAGGCATACCTGCACGTCCCCATACGACCAAATTGCAGAAGATACCTCAGATTTCTTGCAGGATCAGAGCACTATCAATTCTCAGCATTGCCCTTTGGCTTATCTACTGCGCCCAGAGTATTCACAAAATGCCTGGCATCAGTAATCGCTCATTGCAGGCTACAGGGAATCCAAATTTATCCATACCTGGACGACTGCCTGTTACAAGCGGACAACAAAAGCAAGCTGACAACAGATTTACAAAGAGTCATTTGCTTACTACAATACCTGGGATACACAGTCAATTTAAATTAAAGTCAAGACTGATATCATCCCAGACAAGAACATTCTTGGGTGCGGAATTGGACACAGTAAAACAAATGGCATTCCTAACTGCAGAAAAACAAGAACAACTCCCTCTTTACTTCTTGGCATTAACAAAGCAGAACAAACTAACAGCAAGAAAAGTACTGCAGGCCTTGGGCTTCATGGCATCATGCATAATCCTGGTCCCCCATGCCAGACTGCATATGAGAAAAGCTACAGTGGTACCTAAAGAATTTATGGTCTCAACACAGGCACAGCTTAGAAACCGAAATCCCACTAATCCCATGCCTGAAACAAGAGTTCCTATGGTGGGCTCAAGCATGCCAGTCAAACCCAGGCTTGCCCTTCCACAACTTTCAAGTAAACCAAACCATCACAACGGACGCCTCAGACCTAGGCTGGGGGGCGCACATGTTGGACAAGTGCATACAAGGATTGTGGACTCCAGACCAGCTGCACCTGCACACAAACCAAAAAGAAATGCTGGCAGTAAAACTAGCAATCCAGAAATTCAGACCATTCCTCAAAGAAGGCCATTTAATGATAAGGACAGACAACACCACAGTCATGTGGTACATCAACAAACAGGGAGGAACTCATTCATACTCCCTATGCAGAATGACTCTGGACCTTTGGAATATGGCTCTGAGCTACAACATCCAGTTACAGGCAATATTTGTGCCGGGAAAAGAAAACACCCTAGCAGACATGTTAAGCAGAACCACCTCGGATGCTCACGAATGGATGCTACACCCGGACATCTTCAAGGCCATCACAAAGAAATGGGGAATGCCACAAATAGACCTATTCGCATCCCCACTCAATCACCAGCTCAAAAAATTCTGCACAAGGACATGCCACCCACTTGCATGGAAGGTGGACTCTCTATCCTTCAGTTGGAAAGGCCTGACAGCATATGCATTTCCACCTCTTCCTTTGATGCACAAGGTACTACTGAAAATCAAAGAGGAACGCCCAAGGATAATTCTGATAGCTCCGAATTGGCCAAGACAACACTGGTATCCTTTGCTGAGGAGCATGACTCAGGGGAGAATGTGGTCAGTACCCCTGATGCCTTTGATGTTAACTCAGAACAACTACAACATCATGCACCCAAACCTAAAAACCTTACAACTGACTGCCTGGAACATCACATAACAGCAACTAACCCAGACTTATCCCAAAGGGTTAAAGACATTATCCTTGAAGCCCGCAGACCTTCAACAAGAAGGAACTATGCAGGAAAATGGAAAAGGTTTGTCATTTGGAGTACTGAAAGAGGAAAAGATGTGTCGAACATAGATATTGCTAACATCCTGGAGTACATGGCAGAGCTTCTACATACGGGCCTGTCCTATTCCTCCATCAAGATACATGCATCAGCTATTTCCGCAGAATACAGCTTCGATCCACCTGTCTTTTCGCATCCTCTACTCAGGCAATTCCTCAGAGGGATCAAGAATGTAAAACCTCCTAGGAAACCACCATTACCAGCATGGGACTTGAACTTTGTGCTAGAAAAATTGACACTCCCTCCATTTGAACCAGCAGCAACAGCAGATCTTCAACACCTATCATGGAAAACTGCTTTCCTACTGGCAATTACTTCAGCAAGGAGGGTTTCGGAACTACAGGCCTTAATGGCAGTACAACCCTTCCTAATCTTCCATCAAGATAGAGTGTCCATGAGAACTAATCCTACATTTATGCCTAAGGTGGTATCCAGAGTGTCTTTAAACCAGGCAATCCACCTACCTACCTTCTTTCCCAATCCACAGAACAGGGGAAAGGCTGCTGCATACCTTGGATGTACATAGACAGTTACGCTACTACCTGGACAGAACCAAAAGTAACAGAAAAACTGACCAGCTTTTAGTAGCCTATGCAACAGGAAGGGAAGGAAAAGCAATTTCCAAACAGACAATCTCCAAATGGATAGGAAATTGCATAAGATTCTGTTACTCCTACCATGGAAAACCAGTTCCACAGAACATAAGACCTCATTCTACAAGGGCTACAGCCACTACCACAGCTTTCTTACGAGGAGTGGCAACCAAGGACATTATTGAGGCGGCTACTTGGACCTCCGTGCATACATTTGCCAAGCATTATAATTTACCTCTATACTCTAGATCCCGAGCAGGGTTTGCCACTGCTGTATTGCAAGGGATCCTAACTACACCATAATTCTTCTTCCTCCTCCCTAGTTTGGCTATGGTATTCTACCCATTTGTTATGACTGCAGATGCATCCTTGAAGGACATAGTACAGTTTTGTACCTACCATAAATGTAGATGTCCGAACAGGATAGCATCTGCAGTCAGGATTACCCACCCTCCTTCCCCTCTGTGGTACTCCTAGGTATTTACCCTCCTAATAGCTAGCTGGGGAGTCTCTTATGGTGTATTTGTTTGTATATATGTACATACATGCTTATTTTTGTGTTTGTTTTCTACTATTTTGGAAACATTGGCATTTATCCAAAATTTAGCTTTTCTAGAGGGCAACTGGCATCTGGGGCAAGAAACACTGAGGAAAATGGCGTCGGCTGATGCCTTTATACCCGAAGACCAGCAGAGATGACGTCGGGTGAAGTGCGACATCAGCCGAAGCCGGACCCAGACTTTGGAATCCGGCCGACCGAAGGGCTGCCTGACGACAGGACAACCCATTTGTTATGACTGCAGATGCTATCCTGTTCGGACATCTACATTTATGGTAGGTACAAAACTGTACTTTATCGAAGGTGAGACCACTGTCCACCTGTGTCCCCTAATTCAATTATCAAATTTTCGGTGTTTAGTGTACTGCCACCTATATGGTAATTCACAGATACATGTTTTTTCCCAAAGGGGATAACTATACATTTCTTGGCACTGAGCATGAGCCCATGGCTCTGGCACCAAGCATCTGTTTCTGTAAGGCCCTTTTGTAGAGTATCCACATCATTTGGGGATTCAGTAATGGCTCCCAGTTTGCAGTCATCTGCAAACTTTGTTATCCAGAGTCCCTTAGTGTTGGCCTATATTTCAGAGACGTAGATGCCAAACAGGAGCGGTCCCAGGACTGAACCCGGAGGTACTCCACTTGTCACTTGTCTGGAGCTGGATTTGGAGTTGGCTACTTTTACAGTGTGGGTTCTATCAGTAAGCCAGTTAGCAACCCATTGGGTGACGTAGGGATTAATGCCCAGCTTTGTAAGTTTATCTATGATTCCAGAGTGGGGGATGGTGTCAAAGGCCTTGGCAAGGTCTAGATAGGCTATGTGGACCACCTTACCCTTGTCCATGGCTCTGGAGACTGATTCGAAGAAGTCAGTCGAGTTCAAGAGACAAGATCGGCCCTTCACGAACCCAAACTGGGTGGGGTCCAGTGTTTGAAGGTTGCCAATGTCTTTGTTTATAAGTTCCATGATTAATACGCTCCATGGCCTTGCAGATAAGGCTTGTCAGACTGATGGGACCGTAGTTTCCGGGATCCAAGGTGGATCCCCCCTTGTGGAGTGGGATAACTGTAGCTGTGCGCCACTCAGTGGGCACAAAACCTGAGGTGAGGCTGTGATTAAACATGACACTTAGGTGAGGTGCCAGTTCATATTGTAGTTCATGTAGTACACAGCCCGGGATGTCATCTGGTCCCATGGATGCTGTATTCTTAGCTTTAGAGAGTGTGTTTTTTACCTGTGTGGCCGTTATTACCGGAATTTGGCAATCTTTCGGTATTGAGATGGGCCATTTAGGGGGTGAGGGGGTGATGTTGGCACTGAATCGATCTGCCAGGATATTGGCAGTATCCTTGGGATCAGTATATTTAATGCCATTCTGTTTTAGCTCAGAGCAGATCTGAGCATTGCCATTTAGATTCCTGACATAGTTATAGAATGCCTTGTTGTCTTTGGAATCTTTGGCAATTTTATTTTCGTAACTAGCTTTGGAGGATTTTATGAGGGATCTCAGTTTCTTACTGAGGCTGGTAAGGAAGATTTTTGCATCCTGGGATTTTCCTCTTTTCTGCAACAGTTTCTTCTTTTTGTTGTAAAGTTTGTTTATGGCAGGGGACCACCAGATTGGCTTCTTTTTTTGGATGAGAGCATCTTGGTTCTATTTGGGATGGCACGATTTATGCATGAGTGGATGTGCTCGTACAGTGCCTTAGTGTAGGATTCAGCAGTTGAACTTTCAGTTCCCGTCTGCATGGGTGTCATGAAGTTTGTTACTTCTGACTTGAGTAGCATGAAGTTGGCTTTGGAGAAGTTTTTTATGGAGGTTTCCTTACTGGGGGGGTGGGGGTGGGATGTGGATGTTGAGGGTGATTAGCTTATGGTCGGACGTTACTAACGAGGGGGTGACCATAGTTGTGGAGCATCGGCTTCCCATGTTGGTAATGGCCAAGTCTAGGATATTGGAGCCCCTGGTGGGACTATGGATTAGTTGATCCAGGGCGTTGGAATTTATGAATTCCAAGAACATCTACAGCTGAGTCTATGCACTTGCGCAAGTGATTGTACACCGCTGTAATGTAAGCTTCGGTGTAGTTACTTTTTCTGCTGAAGGTGGGGCTCAATGCATTTATACCTTCACCTAGGAGAGTATAGTTTGCTTTGACTTTTTTTAGTCTGATTTCGCCCATTGTGAGTTCTGGTGTTAGTTTCAGCTCAAAGGTGACCGAATTGTGGTCAGATTTAACCATTGATGGTCCGACATTTGTAGTAGTGCATCTGTTTGACATGTTAATGAGTATCAGATCTGATATGTTTGTTCCTCTTGTCTGGGTATGATCAGTTTGTTCCAGGGCATTTGAGTTAACAAAGTCAAGGATCTTTTGCACTAGTGAGTTAGGGCTAGCATAGTTTTCCCTGTTTATGGTGGGATAATTGAAATCCCCCTTAACCAGAGTGTTCGGTAATGCTTGGATTTTCTCCAGTTTGGTCAAGTAGTCATCGTGTGTGTCATGATCCTTACAGGGGGAAATCTATAACTGGCTGTGACTTAAATGGGGTCTTGCCTACTGTAAACTGAACTTGGAGTAACTCCATGGAGTTGTCCAGTCTAACTTGATTGAAGGTGAATGTATCCCTACTATAGATGGAAACACCGCCTCCTTTGGTTCTCGCACTTTTGTTTTGTGGTCTGAAGGTGTGGAAGGTATTTGTAGATTTGCAAGGCCCGGGGTACTCTCTAAGGCTTTAAACCATGTTTCTATGACTGCACAGACATCTACATTCTCCAGTGATAGAAGTGCTTCCAGTGTGTGCAGTTTTTTGGTTTAAGCTCCTAGCGTTTAGCAGCATGACCCTTATTTTGTTATGATTGGCAAATTTCACGTCAGTAAGTTTGTTTTCAAGACCTTGCTAAAAAGGCACTATGGGGAGGGGGGGGGGGTGCAAGCTCCTTTTGCTAGCAGCCGAAAGCCTTGAGGTGCCAGGTGCAAAACCGTCTGTGGCAAAGCAATGAGGTTTGTCGACTATGGCTTCCCAGGCTGACAGGAACTGTATCCCCTTTGAATGACACTTAAAAACTAACCCAGTTATTGAAATCAGTCGTTTTTTGTTTGTACTGAGGCATCTTTCTAGATGTGGGTAGTATGCTGCCCCAGGCAAGGGACATATCTGCCTGGGACATGTACTCTGAGAACTCAGTCATGTTTCTCTTCATGTAGTCCAGTAAGGTACATCTCAGGTTGTTCTCTCTAGCATGAACTATGATAGAGTTATAATGGTACTTGTTGCTGAGAGACCTGAGTACATACTTGATCTGACGAATCCTGGCACCAGACAGGCGGCTAACTGTGACCTTCTCCTTGTCCATCCTGATGAGTGGGACATCATGTGTCTCATCATTGAGTCTCCAAAGACTGGAAAATTTGTTTTTTGAGCGTTACGCCTTATGGGCTTGGTAGGTGAGACACTGGTGTTGCTGTGTGTCGTGGGTGCTGTGGGAACTGTTAAATGTTCTTCGTGTTTCACTGTTTCAGTCATCACTCTTGGGTTATCTGCCTGCATGTAGCCCGAATACCAGAAACTTAGTAGTTCTGCATCGGTTGCTGTCACTCCAGGACTGACATCAGGTCGTCAGGGGTATAAAAACAGGCAGTCGATGCCATTACATCAGTCTTTCTTGCTGAGGAGCCCGAAGCAGAAGCAGTTCACATGAGTGCCGGTCGCCGCTGCCTGAGTTTTCGTTTACGAATTGAATCATCCTGAAGTCTTCTAAAGCTAAGTACCCCGTTGGGGATCATTTTTTCTTACTTTAACCGATGTCAGGAAAAAGTTAATTGTCTTGCCTGTGGAAAGCAAATACCACACCGAGATTTTCATTATTACTGCATCACCTGTTTAGGCCCAGACCACGACATACCTCGCTGTCTGTTTTGTGCCTTGTTCAATGCCCAAACCATTCGTCGTTGGGCCCTTTTTGTTGCTAAATACTTTCATTATCTATTTCTGTGTTCTAAAATGGCTTCGGTAAGCCATCTGACTACCGATATTCCAAAAAAAGTAAGGATAATGACAGAGACAGACCGCATAGGTCCAAAGCTGCCGACGACGCTTCCATTAAGCTGGTCACCAGTTCGCTGGTACTCAGTGAGGCGCTTTCGCACCCCCTGATGCCCGCTTCAGTGGATTCGCAGGCCTCTACTGAGACCTGTTTGGAGTCCAGTATGCTGTGAGACTCTTCTTCGACTGTGGAACCTGCAGATGTCTCTAACTTGGATGGGTCCATAGCCGCTGAGCAGGCACAGGCTTCTGATGAAGTTCTTCACACTACCCGATGTTCGATACAAACCGACGACTTCAGTTCCGTCTAAAACTACCGAGTTTCTAAGGCCAAAAGTACGCGCTGCGCCTAGAAAACTGACGACCAAAGTGCATGCACCTGCTCCCTTGCCACAACATCAAATGCTTAGAATGGCAGAAGACCTTATGCGGATTAGGGGAAGTCAGCCTTCCCCTGCTAAGAGAAAAAGAGATCAGTCCCCAGCAGCTTCAACAGACTGGGTCTGAAGACTCTGAGGGTTCTCATTGTGAAGACATGACCTTATCTGCTTAGGAGGATTCTGATGCAGAGGAATCCATTCCCTCTGCCTCTGTTCCAGAGGATTTTTCTTTTGGTGAAACCTTACATACTTTGAGAGCATTTCCATTGGGAATGCCAAGACTATCCTCAGTCCAAAAAGAGACTCAGAGAATTTCTAGACTTGCCACAACATAGGCCTTTAGCAATACCCCCAGTCCTGGAAATTGTTGATGATGTCTTTATGGAATCCAGTCTTACTCCTGATACTTTACCCCCTGCTGCTAGGAAACCAGGCAGCTACTACAGAGTACCTGACTCTCTCAAATTCCTTTTCAAAAATCGTACTGCTGACCCAGATGTCATTTCCCAGGGGCCTAAAGGTATCAAAGCAACTGCAGCTAAGAATCCCACCCCTTCGGACAGGGATTCCAGAGCTTTGGACAGATGGGGTAAGAAAGTATATACCTCTGCATCTCTCGCCATTAGGGCTTTGAATTGTCAATTTCACATGCTGAAGTACCAACAACTTGTTATGGAACTTATTAAGCAAAAAATAGGTACCTTTACAGACTGTGCATAAAGTAAAGAATTGCAAGAGCTTATGCATTCTGCAGGCCAAGTCAGCAAACATACATTGCAGTGTGGCTTTGACGCCCTACACGCATCTTGCAGGGCAGCAGTCATTGGCTCTGTACTGAGAAGGCATGCTTGGCTTAAGGAGCAGACCTTGCCAGACCATGTTAAATCAAAGTTATTAGATGCTCCTTTGAACAAAGGCAATCTGTTTGGCACCAAAGCAGAAGAGGTTCTTAAAAAGTTAGAAGAAAAAGCTAAATCTATGCAGACTGTCAAAGAATTCTTGCAAGTACAGCCTCCTAGATTCAGTAGGCATTGCCCCTCAAAACATTGGTCCTTTCCAGCCTCCTCAAGGCCATCTCAAACTGGACCCAGGGAAACAGACCCTCACCCCAGACTACATTCCCAGGGTATGCAGAGATCTAAGCAATGGAGTGCCTCTGTGTCTAAAGCAAGGAGTGCTAAACCACTCCCTTACAGAAAGAATTCCCAATGTCTTCTCAACTCCACTCCCCACTTCTGCCCAGCTGTTTGTGCCCCTAGGAGGAAAACTTGCCCTTCATGCTTAAAACTGGACTTCCATCACCAAAGACAGATGGTTCCTCAACGTTGTATCCCAGGGATTCAGATTTTATTTCCACTCACTACCAACCCCAAAAGGGTTCCCAGACCTTCCTCCAAACCAGTGGGCAGAGGCACAAAACCAAGTTCAATCCCTTCTCTCTATAAGGGCAATTCAACCTGTTCCTGCAGAACAGATAGGTCAAGGATTTTATTCCAGACTTTTCTTGGTGCCCAGAAAAGAAGGCACTTGTCGCCCAATCCTAGATCTTTCAATTCTCAACACCATCCTGGTGGTGCCAAAATTCAAAATGCTCACCCTGCAGCAACTTCTACCTGTGGTAAAGATACCTGGTTAGTCACCCTAGACTTAAAAGAAGCCTATCTGCACATCCCTGTAAGGGAGTCATGCAGGAAATTTCTACAGTTCAGGGCAGGATCTACGCATTATCAGTTCTCTGCACTTCCTTTGGCTTATCCACTGCTCCCAGAGTATTCACAAACTGCCTGGCTCCAGCCATTGCTTACTGCAGATAGAGAAATATTCAAATTTACCCATACTTGGACAACTGTCTGATTCAGGCAGGCAGAAAATGCTGTTGTAGCACCTGACATTTGTAAAAAAAAAAAAAAAAAAAAAAAACTTCTAACCTCCCTGGGGGTTACACCATCAACGAAAAGAAATCAAAACTAGTCCCCAGTCAAAAGATTGTATTCCTGGGAGCAAGCTTGGGCACAGCATCCCAGATGGCATTCCTCACTCCAGAAAAACAAGCCTATCTGACAGACTATTTTACTCAAATGGCCACCAGAACCCAGCTATCCGCAAGGAAATTCCTGCAGGCTCTAGGGTTCATGGCCTCATGCATCCTACTAATTCCATATGCCAGACTGCATATGAGGAAGCTTCAGTGGTACTTAAAAATTCTTTGGTGCCAACATTCTCAGGACCTGGAAACCATCATTCCTATCATACCCTGTCTAAGGACAGAGTTTCTTTGGTGGGTAGCAGCAGCATGCAACCACAACAAGGGACTGCCTTTTACTCAACCCCACACCGCCCAGACTCTAACCACAGACGCATCAGACTATGCCTGGGGGGCACATATGGACGGCAAGTGCATTCAGGGCCACTAGAGCCCAGGTCAAATTCATCTGCACATCAACCAAAAAGAGATGCTAGCTGTGCAGCACACTCTGACAGCTTTCAGATCCGTACTCTCACCAGGACACTTGCTAATAAAAACAGACAACGCCACAGTTATGTGGTACATCAACAAGCAGGGGGGAACACACTCTGCAGGCTAGCCATGGCCCTGTGGAACACTGCCTTGGACATCCAGGTCCATCTCCCAGCTCAGTTCCTGCCAGGCAAACAAAACTCACTGGCAGACTTAGGCAGAAATCTCCTAGACCCACTCGAGTGGCAGTTAGAGCCCAATGCCTTCAACCTTCTCATTCAGAAATGGGGGACCCCAGAGGTGGATCTCTTTGCCTCCCCCTACAATCACCAGCTCAGCAAATTCTGCACCAGGACACCTCACAGCAGGACCTGGAAAGTGGATGCCCTATCCTTCCAGTGGGGAAATCTCTCAGTCTGTGCCTTTCCCCTCTATCCCTTCTCTCAAGCGTATTGCTCAAGATGAGACAGGACAGACCAAGGACAATTCTGATTGCCCCAGACTGGCCATGCCAGCACTGGTACCCACTCCTGTGCAGCCTGTCACCTTTGCCACCCTGGCACCTACACCAGAACCCTACCCTGCTCTCTCAGCAGGGGGGACAGATTTTGCAACTGCAAACCCTAAATCTTGCAACCTGGCTTATTCCTTGAATTCTTCCCCAGTAACCAGCCTAAGCAAGCAGGTTCTGGATGTCATTCTTGAAGCCAGAAGACCCAGTACAAGGAAATCCTGTGATGATAAGTGGAAAAGGTACTGCTCCTGGATTCAGTCTGAAGGAGAGGACACAACCCTGCCCTTCCTGCATCTAATCCTGGATTACTTAGCAGATCTACTCCACAGGGGCCTATCCTTCTCCATTAAGATCCATGCCTCTGCCATTTCGGCTCATTACAACACTGAGCCACCTCTCTTCTCTCACTCTAATCAAACAGTTCCTGAGAGGGGCAAACAACTTGAGTCCACCAAGGAGAGCACCCACCCCTGCTTGGGACTTTAACTTTGTACTGGAAAAGCTCACGCTTCACCCCTTTGAGCCTGCAGCATCAGCAGAGTTAAAATTCCTCTCTCGGAAAACAGCCTTGCTTCTGGCCATCACGTCAGCTCAAAGAGTGTCTGAGCTACAAACACTTATGGCTGTGGAACCCTTCATTATTTTCCATGCTGACAGGGTTTCCCTCAGGACTAACCCTTCCTTTATGCCTAAAGTGTCCAGTGTGGCTTTCAGTCAATCCATCCATTTGCCAACCTTCTTCCCTAATCCTCATAGTAAAGGGGAAAGGATCCTGCACTCCTTGGACGTGCACAGACAGCTCAGATTCTATCTTGATAGGACTAAGCCATTCAGGAAGTCTGACCAGTTACTAGTCAGCTTTGCACCAGGGGCAGAGGGCAAGGCCATTTCAAAACAATTTCCAAATGGATAGCACACTGCATCCATTTCTGCTACAAACACCATGGGAAACCAACCCCTCAGGGGGGTCAGAACACATTTCACTAGGGCAACTTATACCTCTACAGCATTCCTCAGGGGAGTCCCTACCAGGGACATCCTGGAAACTGCTAAATGGAGTTCTGTACACACCTTTACCAAGCATTACCACCTGCCTATCTTTTCCAAATCCAGGGTGGGTTTTGCAACAGCAGTCCTGCAAGGCATACTAGCCAGCCCCAACTCTTCTTGACTGCCTCCACCCTTCTTCAGCTTTGGGAATCTGCCCAAGTGTGATGACTGCAACAATGAAACACGAAGAACATAGTACAGTTGTGTACACTTACCATAAATGTAGATGTTCAAGTGTATTCACTGTTGCAGTCCTGGTTTTCCTCCATCTAGCCCCCTTGTCTCTCTCGCTCTCTCCTTTCTATGGCTTTTACTCACCCCCTTCAGGGGTATTGGTATTTACTTTTTACTGGTGGTTTCCCCACCATAACTTAGCTCCCTATGTGGGGGGCTCCTGACATTTGGGGCAAGAAAAACTGATTTAATGGTGTCGGCTGCCTGTTTTTATACCCCTGATGACCTGACGTCAGTCCTGGAGTGAAAGCAACTGACGCAGAAATACTAAGTCTCTGGTATTTAGGCCGACTGAGGGCTACCTGCAGGCAGATAACCCAAGTGTGATGTCTGCAGCAGTGAATACAGTCGAACATCTACATTTATGGTAAGTGTACACAACTGTGCTTTGTAGCAGTCTTGTGTTTTGGAGGTCTCTGGTGTCTTGGTAGATTTTGTGAGAGAAGTTCCGTTAAGGTTGATTTTTGTGTTAGATGCATACTGTATGTGTATGAGTAGTGGTACTATGTGCATGTGTATTGGTGAGTGGGTTGACAACCTCTTCCATTTTACTGTTTTGATTGTGAAAGAGCATAGATTCAAGATTCTTGGTGTAGATGCATCTCTTACGCACTGTACTACAGTGAGTTATTAGTAGAGGATTGTCTGTATTCATGAAGCAATTGCTACACTGTGTCAAGAGACCCAAGTCAACAAGCTTGACAGGAGAAACAAGGGGGCCCTGCTGTCCATAATTCTAGGTTGAAGACTGTTCTCACCAAGAGTGGTTTTCCAGGATCAATCAAGGAGGAGCTCAATGGACAGATATTTCTGCCAGGAGATTTTTTGTTGGTAGTTTAATAGGTTTCAGCTCACTGGCAGTATTTCTTTGACTGGGAAAGTATTAAGGATGAGGACTACACTAATGTGCTACAGCTGTATCTATGGGAAAAACTGTTGAATTAATCATTCCGGCTATGGCACACAATTGCATAGCGATGCGTAAACAGAATCCACTGAAATGCTAGGCTTAAATACCAAAGCTAAAAACTTGGAAACATCTTTAAAAAGGTTCAAAAGGACCAATAAGGATGCTTACTCCAAGCACTAGACCAACCACCCTTCACCAGACAGGTTCCAATCAGCACAGTCCTCTCACTGGAGTACAGAAAGGCCCCTTCCAATCCAAGATGGCCTGGGAAAATGTGCTGAGAACAAACAACCACTACAAACAGACCCAGATGCAGCAAACCTGTATCTCAACTATGCTACAGCTACTTAGCTACCTTAGTTTCGGTAGGAACCACTAGAGAATGTTTAACACAGAAGAAAAATAGCAGTGAGACACTATAAAAAGTGTTTAAAATGGCAGAAAATCAGCAAGGAGACTTTAAATGTTTTAAACAACTAACAGGTCAGTTATTTTAAAATCACTTGGTGGGAAAACCAGAACAAGCAGAACAGATTGCTTTGCAACAGCATAAAATACCAACAGATACTTAACAAGTAGTGAAAATGGCAAAAAGAGCTTTGTAAATGGTGACAACTGCAATAAAATTCGATTCAACAGACACAGTAAGGCAGGCAGTTGCTGTACAACAGTGTAGTTTAGTACACAGTATGTAAATACAATATAAAGTGGGCAGCAGCCAATAACATGCAGTAAATAATGTAAATAAGCAAAAAAAACAGGAAAATTATGTTTTTGAGGAAAGTCAGAAGCCTGTAGTCGACTGGTATCTCAGCTCAGAGTTGTGGCTGTTAACCCACCTCACTTCAACTTGGTACAAACAGGCAGAAACTTGTACAAATGCTGGGCTTAAATGTCAGAATCTAAAAACTTGAAAAAAAATTTGTAAAAAGGTTCAAAAGGACCAATGAGGATGCTGACTCCAAACCCTAGACTAACCACCTTCACCAGACAAGTTCCAATTAGCACAATCATCTCACTAAGAATGCTGTGTTAAAATGTATGTCCGTGGTTGCAGCTCACATGAGATTGCAAGGATTCCAGGTGTTTTCCTGAAAGACTGGCTCCTCACCGCTCCCACCAAGCATATTTTGATTCACAAAAGGAATTATGTACCTCATCTGTGTCTTTATCTGAGCATCACAGTTGTAACAAATAGCACCTTGATACAGTTTCTCAGCATGACTACCTCAGTCCAGGCTGTCCACTTTACAGCATCAGACTATACATGTTTTGTCTCTTCACTTCCAGCCAGGTTAGTTTTACAGCTCCTCAGGTCTGTGTCTACCTCCAAAACACTGTTGCTACTGGCAGGATTTTATGTGAGAGCGCTGCAGTGGACACTGGCTGTCCATTGGTCTATAAGATGACAGTCCATGAATTTTTCCATTCAAATCACCAAGATGTACTAAGAACATGTGTCCTAGTGAGTCCATGCCCCAGAAGTCCCTCACAGCTGATCCTTTATTCCACTCTTGCCCAAGAGCACAGTGACCAGGAATGCCTCCCGTCTGGGCTGGCACTACTTGAGGCATATGGTTCAAGACATGTGGTTCCTTGTAGAGGATAATCTGCACATCAGTTTTCTAGAGATGAGAGCAGCCTTCCTAGTTTTGCAGGCATTCTAGGACGTTCTTCCTTTGGGAATGATTGCTATACAGACCAACAACATAACAGTAGTCTGGCACAACAACAAATGGGGAGAAACCTGCTCCTGTTCCTTTTCTCAAAAAGGAATGAGTGTGTGGCAGTGGGTGATCTTTTCCAATTGCTTTCTAGTAGTAGTTCACATTCTGGGTAAGTCCAACATGTTAGTCGATAGACTCAGCAGATCTTTTGCCTCACAAGTAGTGTCTCAATCCATCAGTGGCAAAGCTGATATTTTGTCACTGGAGTCAGCCATGCTGCAGTCTTTTTGCCTCTCCTCTCAATGCCCAGTACAACAAGGTTAAGGGAGCCACAGAGAGAGAGAGAGACTGATCTACAATGGGAGTCCAAATTGCCATCTGTTGCGTCTTCTCATTCTTCCATGAGTCTTACTGAAGCTAACATGGATAGAATGATGAAGTTTCTGTCTGTGCAGATTGTGACACCCATCCACTGGCCCACTAATCAAAGAGCCTCAATCCTCACCACTAACACTCATGAGGGACATGCACATTGGGAGGATGACAAGTACGCACACAGTAAAGTACAATTTCCCTTAAGAGCACACAGGGATCACAGTCAGTCTGGGGCTGGTTTCTCCCTCTCTCTTCAGATCCCCAATAAGATTCCCCCCCTGGCACAGCCATAGGGTTAAGATCTCAGCTGAGTGGTGAAGCCAAAACCTCCAGCGCCCTCTCTGTCCCACCAGTGCTTTGTGTCCCTGCCCAAATAGCTGACACACACACTTTGAGATTTACAAATGCACAGACACCCCTGGGGAAGGCTGCCACAGGTTCACTAGCTATGCCCCCTTCTGCCCAGACTATAAGGTAGAAATCACTGCCACCAGCTACTAGTAAGACCCTTCCCAAAGGGTGCCTAATCTTACTGTGTGATGTTACCGTTATCCAAATAGTAAGTGTGACCAGAACTTTTAAGGCTATTCCAGAGTGGCCTGTATAGTATCACCAAGTACATGTCCAAGTACTCTAAGAGCTTCAATATCTCCATACAAAACCAGACACTATTAAAAAGTTTAAATATATTTAATAATAATTAATAAAAGCAGAAGACAATACTCATTAACTCAACACTGTGACAATAGAGTTCAGAATCACAAGAAATATTTTAAAACATTGCAGAACAGTCTCTCATAAATACATAAAACATCTAGACTACTCTTGGTATATTTCTATCTCTAAGAGATACTATGCCCTAAATGTCTTACAGAGCCAGGCAGATATAGATGAGAAGTGCTGAAGAGATGTTTACAAGTCCAGAACAAAATACAAAATGTGCTGACTTTCTCTGAGAGATGGATGTTCATCGTGTTTCACTGTTGCAGTCATTACAATTGGGTTATCCTGCTGGCAGGCTACCCGCAGTCGGCCTGAATTCCAAAGTCCTGGTCCGGCGTCAGTTGCTGTCGCCTCCTCCCTGACGTCAGTGCACCAGGGGTATAAAAGATGCAGCCGACGCCATTTTTTTCAGTCTTTCTTGCCGCGCGGTGCCCGAAGCAAAAGCAGTTCGCAAGTGCCGGTCGGCCGACTCCTGAGATTTTCAAGTTCGAATTTCAGATCCGAAGTCTTCATTAAAGCTAAGTACCCCATTGGGGAAATTTCTTTCTTGCTCCAGACCGATGTCAGAAAAAGTTAATAATTGTATTTCTTGTGGGAAGCAAATACCTCATAAGGATTTTCATTCTTACTGTATTCCTTGCCTAGGCCCTGACCACGACGTTGCTAGTTGTCGTTTTGTGCTAGATTTAACCAACGCACTATTAAGCGTCAGTACGATTTTGCATTTCATTATTTTGGCAGAAGATTTAATTATATAATGCCGTCGGAACAGCCGACTACCGGAATTTATAAAAAGCGCAAAGAAAATGACAGGCATCCGAGGTCCAAAACCGACGAGGCTTCGGTTAGGCGAGGCGCTTTCACAGCCCCTGACGCCCGCTACCTCAGAGCCACAGGCCGCTTCCGACTCCCACGTGGAGCCGACTAGGCTGCTGGGAACTCAAGGTATTGGACCCTCAGAAACTATTCCCTCAGATGGGTCCGGAGCCGCTGAGCAGGCATCGGCTTCTGAGGGTGTTTTCAGACCTACACAGTTATATGTGAAGATTACTTCAGCTTCAAAGGCAAAGACTAAAGCACCTCTAAAGACAAAGAAACAAGTATAACATTCCCCTGGACAGGCCTCCATGCCTCAAAAACAGATGCTTAAAATGGCCAAAGACCTAATTACTTTGATCAGGGGTTCCCATCCCCCTCCTGATTAGAGGCCTAGGCAAGAGACAGAATGTGAATCTTCAGATCAGGTTTCCATTTCCTCTGATTCCTCTTTTGATCAGGAGTACTCTCTTCCTCCCTATGAGGATTCTGATGCTGAAGAATCTATCCCTTCAGCCTCTCCTCCTGAGGATTATTCTTTTGGGGAGACCCTGCATACTATGAGGGAGCACTTCCACTGGGGAGAGCCAAGATTACTCAGAATCTAAGAAAAGGCTCAGAGATTTTCTTTTACTACCTCAGCACAGGCCCCTTGATATTCCTCCTGTTTTAGACATCGTAGATGTATTTTTAGAATCCAGTCTGACTCCTGACTCTTTACCACCAGCTCCTGTTAAGCCAGACAGATACTACAGGGTTCCTGATTCACATAAATTTCTTTATAAAAACCCTGCTGCTGACCCAGAAACTCTCTCTCAGGGTCCCAAAGGGGTCAAGGCTTCCACTGCAAAAAACCTTATCCCCTCTCATAGGGATTCAAGGGCCCTGGACAGATGGGGGAAAAAGATTTACACTTCTGCTACCTTGGCTGTAAGGGCTTTAAATTGTCAGTTTCATATGCTTAAATATCAGCAGTATCTTATGTCACTACTTAAACAGAAATGTTGACAAATTTTGAATGTGCAGAAAACAAAGAAATGCAGGATTTATTGCATGCAGCTGAACAAGTGGGAAAGCATACTTTGCAATATGGTTTTGATTCTCTGGAGGCCTCCTGCAGGAGGGCCGCTGTTACGGGTTCTGTCATTAGGAGGCATGCTTGGTTAAAGGAACAGAATTTGCCTGATCATGTTGAAGCAAAATTATTAGATGCTCCATTACAGCATGATACCTTGTTTGGTGTTAAAGTAGAAGAGGTGTTGAAGAAAATGGAGGACAAAGCTAAATCTATGCAAACAGTCAAGGATTTCTTACAGGTACAGCCTCCCAGATTTAGCAGGAACTGGCTTACAAAGAATTGGTCCTTTCCGGTGTCAGACAGGCCACAAAAAGGCAGATACAGACGCCCCAGAGGCAGATCCCAGCCCCAAGGCTCATACAGGTCTAAACAATGGGGTGCTTCTACCTCCAAAAGCAGAGAAGATAAGTCACAGCCATACAGGAAACAGTCTCAATGACTTTCCCCTGCCTGCACCAAGCACTTATCTTCTGGCAGCTCCTTTAGGGGGAAAACTAGCACTTTTTTCACAAAATTGGCACATGATCACCCAAGACAAATGGGTCTTGAATATAGTGTCACAAGGCTACAGGTTCCATTTTCGCACCCTGCCAAGGGCAAATGGTATGCCAGACATGCTACACAATTAATGGGCAGAGGCACAAAAACAAGTTTCATCCCTCATGGACATGAGGGCCATTCAGCGAGTACCACAGCAAGAGCAAGGACTAGGATTTTATTCAAGACTGTTCTTGGTGCCCAGAAAGGACAAAGCCTGGAGACCAATACTGGACCTGTCTATTCTAAACACATTTCTGGATATTCCAAAATTTAAAATGTTGACTCTGCAGCAGCTTCTGCCCATGCTGGGCAAGAAGGCTTGGCTTGTGACTTTAGACCTAAAAGAGGCAAAACTGCATGTCCCAATCAGACAATCATGCAGAAGATGCCTCAGATTTATAGCTGGCTCAATGCACTACCAATTCTCTGCATTGCCCTTTGGCTTATCTACTGCACCCAGGTTCTTCACAAAATGCCTGACACCAGTAATTGCATTTTGCAGACAAAGAGGAATACAAATCTATCCCTACTTGGACGACTGCCTTATTCAAGCAGAGGACAAGGACATTCTACTACAGCATCTGGCGTTTGTAAAAAGATTACTAACATGCCTAGGGTACACAGTAAACGAAAAGAAATCAAAACTAGTATCCTCTCAAGAGATAATATTCCTGGGTGCAAGCTTAAATACAACTGCCCAGATGGCTTATCTCACGCCAGACAAACAAACACAACTGCCTACTTATTTCAAAATGTTGGCAACAAAGACCCAGTTATCTGCAAGAAAAATTCTGCAGGCATTGGGCTTCATGGCATCCTTCATTCTGCTAATTCCATATGCAAAACTGCATATGAGGAAACTATAATGGTATCTAAAAAGTGTTTGGACTCAACATTGCCACAGCCTGGAAACAATAATTACCCTCATTCCCTGCCTGCAACAGCAGTTTCGATGGTGGGCAAAGGCCTGTCACCACAACAAGGGACAGCCTTTCACTTTACCCACAGCCAGGCAGACACTAACAACAGATGCACCAGATTATGCCTGGGGGGCCCATGTGGCAGGAAGATGTATTCAGGGCACATGGTCCGCAAGCCAAAAGCATCTACATGTCAATCAAAAAGAGATGCTAGCTGTTCAGAATGCACTGACAGCCTTCAAGGATCTACTTCATCCAGGACAACTATTGATAAAGACGGACAATACTACAGTCATGTGGTACATAAGCAGGGAGGCACACATTCCTACCCCCTCTGCAGACTAGCCATGACTTTGTGGGGCACAGCATTGACTTACCAAGTACATCTGCAAGCACAATTCTTGCCAGGAAAAATAAATACTCTGTCAGACGAACTAAGCAGAAACCTAATGGATCCCCAAGAGTGGAAATTGGATCCACATGTCTTCAGCATGATAACAAGGAACTGGGGATGCCCGTACATAGACCTATTTGCCTCCCCTCACAACTGCCAACTACAGAAATTCTGCGCAAGGACTTATCACAAGCAAGCATGGAAAGTGGATGCTCTATCTTTCAGCTGGAAAAACTTAACAGTATATGCCTTTCCTCCACTGCCGCTCCTCCCCAAGGTACTCCTAAAGCTCACACAAGAGAAGCCAAAAATGATACTGATTGCCCCAGACTGGCCCCGCCAGCACCAGTACTCAGTCGTAAAGAACTTGTCTCAATGCCCAGCCTGGACATTACCTCAATTTCCTCACTTATTGACCCAACAAAACGGATCCTGCACAGCCAACTCAGGACCTTAAATCTGGCAGCATGGCGGATAATGTAACCATTCAAAACACACCTCTCTGTAAAGCGGTGATGAATGTTATTTTGGAAGCCAGGAGGCCTAGCACCAGAAAGTCTTATGCAGAAAAATGGAAGAGATTCTGTGCTTGGAACCAGGCACAAGGAATTGACATGATTGTACCAAATATTCCTTAGATTTTGCAATACTTAACTGAGATGCTGGACAAAGGCCTATCCGTTTCATCAATTAAAGGAAAACTCCAGACTCAACCACATATAAACTTAACCTCAAGTTTTCTTTTATCCCTGTAAAATCAGGCTAGCTACATGCAGTTAACATAATGCACTAAAAAACTTTTCGTTTCTACTTTTCACCACTTCCCTAGCATAGGGCAGAAAAGCCCATCCCCGTTCTGTTGTATCGCATCCCTTCAGGTGGAATTTGTCTCCACCTTCGTGACGTACCTTCGACATATTCATATCAGTAGTTCTCTCTCCTGATGTCCCGCCCACATTGTGACATTGGCATTATCGAGTTTGGGCCGCTTAACAGCTGCTATAAATCGGTGCAAAACTTGTTGCGGAACTCTCTAACGACTGCTGTTTCTGTCAGGAGTAAAAACTTTATCGGAGCAAGTACTTCTGGTGAAACTGCAGCCAAAGTGTTTCCAAATGGACAAGCTGCTATCACTGATTTGGTAAGTACATTGCATTTTTTAAACTGCTGACAAATCAGTCCATGGTGTTCTTCCCCAAATGCATTATGAATAATTTTTCACGTTTTCGCCGTTTCCCGTTTCCAAATGCATAAATGTACACAGTAGTGGTCCCCAAACACCCTGCTCCAGTAAGTGTGTGTGCATATAAGTGCATTACTGTTTCTGCCTGTTTGTGTATGAGTGAATTCATGCAGGAAATGCAGAATTTGTGCGTGTCTGAATGCAGAACGGACTGCTTTTGTGTGTATGACAGAGTGAGTATTGAGATCCAGTATGAGGCAGCGAGGCATGTTCATTGAGTGATTATTTTATACTCCCTAAGCAGCGGTTTTGCTGTTTACTGAGTGTAAAATACAAATGCACCAAACAAAAATAAATTTCTGAGAGTGTCTGCGTTTGTGAATTAATTCTGCCTACATGAAAGCAGAAAAGGTGTGTGTGTGTGTGTGTGTGTGTGTGTGTGTGTGTGTGTGTGTGTGAAAGAGACAGAGAAAAACATACACAGAGTGAGGGTCTGAGTGATGTCATCGATAGCAGCAGCAACTAAGAGGTATGCTTACCTCCTCACTGTACCTCTCAAACCTGTCTAGACACTCTATCACGACTGAGCCACAAATAGGGGGGGGGGGGGGTTACAGCTACTGAAATAAGACCAGTTGTTAATCCAGCGTTTATGCACGAATAAATTTCTCCTGTTTGATTCCGTCCCCTCAGTCATCGGAAGTAATTTGCGTGTAACTTAACTTTCTTTTGCTTTTACCTGAAAATTCAACTCTGTTTCTAAGTGTTTTTCACTGCTTACTAGTGCATTTCATACACACATTACCAATGATGCTTTCTGCTTCAGACTTGATGGTAACAAAGAGTTTAATTCATAACTTTATAAAGGTGCAGTTTATACCTGGATAGGCTTTCAGCCAGTTGTTAGTTCCACATCCTCCTTACTGCTTTATGGAACTTGCACTTTTTTTCTTATAGGAGGTCATTTGTTCCATGTCAGGGCCAGTTAAATGATCCAACAGACAGCTTTACTACCGGCCGCACACAAACATTTGCAGCCATTCCATGTTCGGCTAATTAGGGGAAAAAAAGGCATGGTGTATGAGTAGGTTAGTGTTTTGTGTGCATGTCTATGAGTGAATGTGTCCATGAAAGCAGTATGTAAGTGTTTCTGAATGTAGAAGTGACAGTGAAAGTGTGTGCCTGAAAAAGAGCGAGTAATACATGAGAATGAACTGTGAGTGCATGAAAGCAGTGTGTATGTCTGTGTGAATTCAGAAAAGACTGAGTATGAGTGAATGAGTCAGAATGCACAATGCAGGAGAGAACGAAGAGTGCGTGCATGAAAGGAGTATGTATGTGTGTGTGTGAATGGAAACAATGTCTCTACTGTTAACCTTTACATATTTTTCTGTGTCTGTTACCAAAGTCACAACATGGTCCAACTAAGTCTTTCACTTTACCTTACATCATTGCCTGCCTCTTGTCTTATGACAACCACTAAAGAATAGAAATGCATTATGCAGATGTTCATCGTGCATACAGCTGCAGTCATAACATATGGGTTCTCCTGCCGTCAGGCGGGTCCTCTGTCGGCCGAATTCCAAAGTCTAGGTCCGGCGTCGGTTGTCGTCGCTTATTCCCTGACGTCAGTGCAACAGGGGTATAAAGGAACCAGCCGACACCATTTTCTCCAGTCTTTCTTGCCGCGCGGTGCCCGAAGCAGAAGCAGTTCGTAAGTGCCGGTCAGCCAGCTCCTGAGATTACGAAAATTTGGAAACCGAAGTCTTCTTAAAAGCTAAGTACCCCATTGGGGAAACTTTTCTTGCCTCAGACCAATGTCAGACAAAGTTAATAATTGTATTTCTTGTGGGAAGCAAATACCACATAAGGATTTCCATTCCCTCTGTATACCTTGTTTAGGCCCAGACCACGACGTCTCGGTCTGTCGCTTTTGTGCTACATTCAGCAAATGCACTATTAAGCGTCGGGCGGAGTTCGCCCAGCATTATTTTGGGAAAGCATTTAACTATATTATGTCGTCGGATACTCCGACTCCAGCTTTGTCTAAAAAACACAAAGATAAGGACCGACACACGAGGTCCGCGGCCTCTAGCGACACCACGCCAAAGCCGACTACACGTAGTCCGGTTCTCAGCGAGGCGCCTACGCAGCCCCTGACTACCGACAGCACTTCTTTGATGGTGTCTCCTGTGCCCGAGGTCGCGGGCTCCTCGGCCCACACCCCGACTGCAGATACCGAAGCCACTCTTGGCGTTGAAACTCAGAATGTGGACAGGTCCACCTCCACTCAAGGTGTCTTCAGACCTTCCTCTTCTTTCTCCATCAAGGCTTTCACTAAGTCTAAAGCAACCATGCACTCTGAGACCAGCTACACAGGGCCCATCTCCAGGCCCCATGCCTAAGAAACAGATGCTTAAAATGGCTGAGGATTTAATTACTCTTATCAGAGGTTCTCAGCCCCATCCAGACAAAAGGCCTAGAGTGGAGGAAGATTCCCCCTCCTCTGATCAGGGCTCCATTATTTCAGAGCACTCTGATGATCAGGAACATTCTTACTCCCCTTTTGAAGACTCTGATGCGGAGGAGTCCATCCCTTCTTTATCCCCTGAGGATTACTCATTTGGGGAAACTTTGCATACCTTAAGGGAACACTTCCACTGGGAAGGCCAAGATTATTCAGATTCCAAGAAAAGGCTTAGGGAATTTCTCTTGCTACCTCAGCACAGGCCTCTGGCTATACCTCCTGTCTTGGACATCCTAGATGATGTTTACTCGGAGGCCTGCCTTAACCCGGACTCTCTACCTCCAGCTCCAGTTAAGCCTGACAGGTACTACAGGGTTCCTGACTCACACCAATTTCTATACAAAAGCCATGCTGCTGACCCAGAAACCATCTCACAGGGCCCCAAGGGAGTTAAGGCCTCCATTGCTAAAAATCTATTACCTTCCGAGAGAGATCCCAGATCCTTAGAAAGGTGGGGAAAAAAGGTATATACCTCGGCTACCTTAACCATGAGGGCCTTAAACTGTCAGTTTCATATGCTAAAATACCAACAGTTTTTGTTATCACAATTGAAAAGTAAAATGTCGCCACCTGAACAACCAGACTTGAAGGAGTTGCGGGATTTGATGCATAGTGCAGAACAAGTGGGTAAGCATACCTTACAATGTGGTTTTGATGCTCTAGAGGCCTCATGTAGAGCTGCTGTTACAGGATCAGTCATACGTAGGCATGCCTGGCTCAAGGAACAAGCCTTGCCTGATCATGTCAAAGCTAAATTACTAGACGCCCCTCTTCAAAAGGATGTACTATTTGGTGCTAATGCTGAGGAGGTATTAAGGAAAATGGAGGAAAAGGCTAAATCAATGCAAACTGTGAAAGATTTTCTACTGGTACAACCCCCACATTTTAATAGAAATTGGCCTTCCAAAAACTGGTCCTTTCCTGCCACAGACAGACCCCAAAGAGGCAGATACAGGCACCCAAGGGGCAGAGGACAATCCCAAAGATCGTTTAGAGGCAGACAATGGCAAGCTCCTACACAAAGAGGTGGTGAGGATAACTCGCATTCTTTCAGAAAACAAACCCAATGACTTTCCCCTTTGCATGCCAACCAAGTCTCAAATGGCAGCCCCCTTAGGAGGAAAGCTGGCATTATTTTCAAAAAATTGGCATATTGTCACAAAGGACAAATGGATCCTGGACATTATAAACAGAGGCTACAAATTCCATTTTCACACCTTCCAAAAATGAGAGGCATGCCAAACCTGCCACACAATCAAAGGGCAGAGCCACAAAGGCAAATTACAGATCTCATAAACATGAAAGCTATTCAAGAGGTACCTACGTACGAACAAGGTCAAGGTTTTTATTCCAGGCTATTTCTGGTACCAAGGAAGGGAAAAGATTGGAGACCTATTTTGGACCTATCCATCCTAAACACATTTCTACTCGTACCAAAATTCAAGATGCTCACTCTACAGCAACTTCTTCCCATGCTGGGCAAGGAGTCTTGGCTGGTAACATTAGACCTCAAGGAGGCATACCTGCATGTCCCAATCAGACAAAATTGCAGAAGGTACCTCAGATTTCTTGCAGGTTCAACCCATTATCAATTCTCTGCATTGCCCTTTGGCTTATCTACTGCGCCCAGTGTATTCACGAAATGCCTGGCATCAGTAATTGCCTACTGCAGACTTTAAGGGATACAAATATACCCCTATTTGGACTGCCTGATCCAAGCGGACAGCAAGCACATTCTTCTGAAACATCTGGCTTATGTAATAATGTTATTGAACTCTCTGGGATACACAGTCAACAAAAAGAAATCAAGGCTAATACCCTCTCGGAAGATAATTTTCCTGGGTGCCAATTTGGATACAAACACCCAGATGGCCTACCTCACGCCAGAGAAGCAGGAGCAACTAATTCAATACTTCAGAACACTAGCAAATTGCACCAGGCTGACTGCAAGGAAAATCCTGCAGGCTCTGGGATTCATGGCATCTTGCATCTTACTAATCCCATGTGCAAAGCTGCATATGAGGAAACTACAATGGTACCTGAAAAACATATGGTCTCAACACAGCCACAGTTTGGAAACAATAATACCACTAATTCCATGTCTGCAAAAGGAATTTCTGTGGTGGGCTCAAGCATGTCAAACAAACACAGGTCTTCCATTCAGCAAGCCTCAAGCAAATCAAGTCATCACAACAGACGCCTCGGACTACGCCTGGGGGGTGCACATGACAGATCGGTGCATTCAGGGCAAATGGTCCCAAAAAGAAAAGCACCTTCACATCAATCAAAAGGAAATGCTAGCAGTAATAAATGCTATTATAGCTTTCAAGGACCTTCTACAACCAGGTCAACTATTGATAAGAACGGACAACACCACAGTTATGTGGTACATAAACAAACAGGGAGGGACACATTCTTACCCCCTATGCAGACTGGCCATGTCACTTTGGAACATGGCCATGGACTTACAAATGGAACTACAAGCACAGTACTTGCCAGGCAAGGAAAACACACTGGCAGACAACCTAAGCAGGAATATGACAGATCCACACGAATGGAAATTGCATCCAAAAGTTTTTACAGAAATAATCCAAGAATGGGGAAGGCCAGACATAGATCTCTTTGCCTCCCACAAAAATCATCAATTGACAAAATTCTGCTCAAGGATTTTCCATCTAAAGGCCTGGAGAGCGGACGCTCTCTTTCAGTTGGACATCAATGACAGTTTATGCCTTCCCACCTCTTCCTCTGCTGCCCAAAGTTCTATTGAAAACCAGAGCAGACAGACCAAAGATGGTTCTCATTGCTCCGGACTGGCCAAGGCAACACTGGTACCCACTCCTGAGGAGCCTGACGCATTCCCCACCATGGATCCTGCCTCTAATGCCTCTTCTTCTGACTCAGCACAGCTTCAAAACTCTTCACAGCCAGCTAAAAACACTCAATCTAGCCGCATGGAAGATTCCTTAGCATCACAACAGGCCCTACTCTCCAAGGAGGTGCAGGATGTCATTTTGGAGGCCAGAAGGCCATCAACTAGAAAAGCTTACTCCGCAAAATGGAAACGGTTTTGTGTCTGGAATGAGAAAAAGGGCCAGGATCATGGAAAACTGAATTTACCTCAAATACTACAATATTTGGCTGAGCTGCTAAGCAGTGGACTTTCATTCTCCTCCATCAAAATCCATGCCTCAGCCATTTCTGCAGAATACAACACTGATCCACCTTTATTCTCTCACCCTCTCTTAAGACAGTTCCTCAGAGGGGCTAAGAATTTAAGACCTCCAAGGAAACAACCAATACCTGCTTGGGATCTTAATTTCATTCTGGAAAAACTGACCTTGCCTCCCTTTGAGCCAGCTGCCTCATCAGATTTGCAATATTTGTCCTGGAAAACAGCTTTCCTTCTGGCTATCACCTCAGCTCGTAGAGTTTCAGAACTACAGGCTCTCATGGCTGTCCATCCTTTTATCATCTTCCATCAGGACAGAGTTTCCTTACGAACCAACCCGTCCTTTATGCCTAAAGTGGTATCCAGGGTAGCTTTAAATCAGGCCATACATTTACCTACTTTTTATCCTAATCCTCAAAACAAAGGGGAGAGATTACTACATTCCTTGGACATCCACAGACAACTGCGTTATTATTTGGACAGAACAAAGCCTTTCAGAAAATCAGAACAGCTCTTTGTGTCCTATGCGGTAGGAGCTCAAGGAAAGCCAATTTCCAAACAGACAATCTCAAAGTGGATAGCCCACTGCATACGCTTTTGCTATTCCTTTCATGGCAAAACTGTACCTACAGGCATTAGAACTCATTCCACCAGGGCCACAGCCACCTCTGCAGCCTTCCTCAGAGGAGTTCCTACCAAGGATATTTTGGAAGCAGCCACTTGGAGTTCTGTGCATACCTTCTCCAAACACTACATCCTACCATTATACTCCAAATCTAGAGCAGGCTTTGCCACTGCAGTCTTCCAGGGCATTTTGGCTCCTCCTAGTTCCACCTAGTGCCTACCACCCCTTTCTTAGCTTTGGGATTCTACCCATCTGTTATGACTGCAGCTGTATGCACTATGAACATAGTACAGTTTTGTACCTACCATAAATGTAGATGTTCGAGTGCTAATACAGCTGCAGTCCAGGTTTCCCTCCCTCCTTCCCCTCTTGGGACAGGCCTATAGGCTAACACATCCTCATACAACCTGATTGGGGTATTCATTTATGATGTATTTGCTTGCAACTACTGTATTTTGATTATATTGCACTGCATTATTACACAAATGTATGTATTGCCTTCCTTCTGGGGGCACCTGACATCTGGGGCAAGAAAAACTGAAGAAAATGGCGTCGGCTGGTTCCTTTATACCCCTGTTGCACTGACATCAGGGAAGAAGCGGCGACAACCGACGCCGGACCTAGACTTTGGAATTCGGCCGACTGAGGACCCGCCTGACGGCAGGAGAACCCATCTGCTATGACTGCAGCTGTATTAGCACTCGAACATCTACATTTATGGTAGGTACAAAACTGTACTTTGTTTCACTTACTGCATGTAATCTACCTCTGTTTGAGTTACCTTTGTATTCCAACATTGTTTACTTGCGAAGTGATATGAGAGAAAATCATATTAGCTAACCTGACTTTCTAAAACACTGGACTAACTAAATAGGCTTCTGGAAGCATCACCCAGCATTCCCAGAATGACTAATCTGTCAAGTGCTTAGTGACTTACTTATTTAGACCTTATTTCTCACGTAGATCCATGCATTTATGGACTACAACTTCCACAACAGTACCAACAAAGTTCCAGTTATTTTACCTTATGCTATGAATATAAGTAAAACAGAAGAAACTATAGCTCAAAACTGGCATATTTTGCTAACAGATGACCTGACAAGAAATATTGTAGGGGACTATCCCACATATATTTATAAAAATAAGCAAAGTTTAAAACATCAGATGTTAAGTTGTCAGTTTCGCCTTCATTCTTGCTGGAGGGGTTCGGAGCCGACCCTCGGCTCCGACTCGGCCAATACTAAAGCTCGAGAGCTAATTCCACCGGCTCGAGGCTCCCCTATATCCCACAATGCTAGGCGGTAACTACTCCGATCTCGTTTGCCGCTTAGCTGACGAGGTGCTTCTTCTACCGGCTCTGGCAGGTTAGTAAGTTTTTCTTGTTTAAAAACTTCAAATTCTACCCCTATTTTTTTCTATTTAGTTTAGTTTTTATACAGAGTATCCCTTTAGTTTAAATCGGGTCCCCCTTGTGTTTGAATTCCCGTTTTATCCCCTTTTTAACTTTTAGGCCTTTGGCCCATTCCCTTTTTTTTCCCTGCCTTTCAGTGTGACTGGATTTTTATTTGGTTAAAGGGTGTGTCTGTGTGTTGTGTTTGTGTTTTTTTCATACAGCCTTTCAGGATGTCTAAAGACGTCAAGGTCTCAGGCTTCAAGAAGTGTGATTCGTCCTGTCAGAAAATGTCTCTGACAGACAGTCACACTTCTTGTGTCTATTGCCTGGGACCTTTGCACCTGCAGGACTCATGTGCCGTTTGCCATGTATTCAGCCCTAGAGTCCTGCAGGAACGCAAAAACAAGCTCATACTTAGAGGCTTGTTAAAGCCTGAAGGCCCCACGACCCAGTCTGCATCGGGGAAGCCTTCTAAGACTTCCAGGCCGTCGGCTCCAGCTTCAGAGCCGTCTCCTGGGAGCATTAAAGCTGCTTCGACATTGGCTCCGGCTGGAGTCGATGTTTCGAAGTCTCATACCGTTACCTCGGCTCCGGCCGGAGCCAAGGTTCAAGACTCAGTTGGCTCCGATAGGCTTATCGGAGCCACCTTCAAAGAAGAGGTCTAGGTCCCCTTCCATCAGCTCCATCCACTCGGCTCTGGGATCCCCCCTTCTGTCGGAGCAGAGCCATAGGTCTCATTCCTCTCTGTCCTCCAGGCTGTCCAACCATGACTTACAAGGGGTGGTGAGTAGACTTCTCAAGTCCGAGGCACTGGCCCAAATGCTGCATAGCCCTACTCAACAGTCAGTGGCTATTCCCATCCCTGATTTTATTCCTCCTCCGACTCCTTTGAGTTCGGAGCCGGGGCTCATCGGAGCCGTGGCTGTCGGTGCTTCGGAGCTGATACCTTCCCTTTCGGCTCCGTCGTCTGCTCCGATTTCCTCATTGGAGGGATCTCGGCGCCGGGCTTCCCTCGTCGGCTCCGAGGGGGCGAGTGGCATCGGACCCTTGTCCGACCCCGTTCTCCCTCTTGGGGCGTCGGCGCTGGTGAGTTCGGCTCCGACATCGGCCTCTGAGCCGTCACTGTCGGTGCCGGGGGGTCCTTGTCTCCTTGGAGCGGGGACCTCCAGCCTTGGCTGATAGGGGCGCCTTCGAGGTCATGCGGAGCGTGCTAGACCCAGTGTCTACCCCACAGTCGGCTCCGTCAGCTCCTCCCTCTTCAGTGCCTGCGGTGTTTTCTACCCACCCCCTTGTAACAGACTGTAGAGAGCCAGCTCCTCAGGTTTCCCCATTGGGAATATCCTCCTCTTCCGAGGCCTCTCCTGATCTGATAGGAGAACCCCCTCGGAAGAGACAGTGCAAGAGGAAGCACATTGACTCCCCTGAGTCTATCACCTCTGACACCGACTTGGAGGAATCTGAAGGTTCCCCTCGGTCCCCCTCTGAGGATGTCTCTCTTGCTGACATCCTTGAAATCCTGAAATAGAGGGGGAACTGTCCCGCCCTTAACCCTTCAGAGGATGAGTCTGTTTACCTTGAGGCGTTTGGCTCTCGCCCTTCCACCTCCTGGGTGTCCCCTCCCTTTGACCCCCTTATGGAAGTGGTGGCAAGGAAGGCTTTGACGGCCCCTGATTCAGTGGAACCTACCCCAAGGAGGCCGTCAAAATTTATTACTGCCCCTAAAGAGAAAGTTTCTATCTAAAGGTGTCTCTGTTGATGCCATGGTGGTGGCCGCAGCCACTAAGAAGGAGTTAGCCGATCCTTCGGTACCTGTCCATCCCCCTAATAAGGAGTCTAGGACCATGGACAGGTACGGTAAGCGGATGTTTTCATCAGCGACCTTTTCAATGTGGTCGCTGAACTACTTGTCACTTCACCCGTCTCCAGCGAGATTTGCTCAAGGATATGGGTGAGGCCATGCAGGATCCAACAGCTGAGGGGTTCCAAGACAAAATGAACTCCCAGTTGGCAACCCTGAATTCGATTGTCAACTCCTCCATGTGGCTTATCTCATATGCGGCTGATGGGGCGAATAGGGCCGCAGGCACAGGTGTAGCTTTACGACGTCACGCCTGGATGCGGGTTTGCAATTTTGCGGACCCTTTCAAGGCATCCTTCACCAATTCCCCCTTTGATGGCTCAACATTGTTTGGACCTCAGGTGAAGGATGCATTGACTAGGTGCGAGCAGGAAGGTAAGACTCTCTCTGCCATGGGAGTCCGTTTTTCTACCCCTTCTAGACCTTATCCAAAAGGTCAGAAGGGAGGAAAAATGTGGTTCCGCAAACCACAGGGAGTGTCATCTGACGCACAAGGTCGATTCCCCTCTAGAGGCCGAGGGTGGAATAACAATAGACGCCGCCCTAGGGGCAGAGGTGGTCCGCAAAACCAGGGTAACAGAAAAACTTTCTCTGATAAACCCTTTTAGCATCCCTGAGGAGCTGCCCGGCTGTCCACCTTCGGAGGCAGTCCGGGGAAGTTTATCACTGTACCCAAAAGCCTGGCTTTCCCTCACTCAAGACAAATGGGTGGTACAGTCAATCATATCCGAGGGTTACAAAATTCCCTTTATTCACATCCCATCCCAACCCAAAGGATCCCTTCCAGACGTTCTACCCAGTGTAAGGGAACAAGCAGCATTAGAAATATCAAAGCTGGATTCCAAGATGGCGGTTGTCTAGGGAGTACCCTATACTAGTCGCTCCTCATATGTCAGCGGTTATCTCCTATTTTTAAAATATTTGATTAAGGTGTTTTCCACAGAAGTTTGCTCAGAAAGATAAACGGAAAGTCAACACTAAAATTTGGACTCTCTATTGTCAAAAATAAAGAGAATTTTAAACATTAACAGAAACGATCTTCATTTGGCCTTCAAATCATAAGCCACGTGCCTATAACAGACTTTCTCAGAGATCCTGTTCCCGCGAATGCAACTTTGCTCAGGTATGGCTGATAACTCCGACAATATGGAGACTCAGGCCACAAAGGCCAAATTTTCCTCACTGCTCTTGCCTGATAAAGATACAGGCTCAAAAAGACTTAGAACAAATAAACAAGGCGTCGAAAATCCAAAAATGAGCGCCAAAGAAAAAAATGAATCAAATTTTCACCTTGAAGAGTTAAAACAAGCTTTAGAACCTATACATACTGCCATAAAAAGCTTTGCTGACCAACTCACTGACTTTGGTAAATCCCTAAATCAAATAACCGAAAGGTTAGATAGTCTGGAAGGGAAGAATCACACTAATGAAATTCAAATTGAAACTTTAAAAAAAGATTTATGTGCCAAAGGCGGCTCTCATAACTGAAATCCAAGATAAACTGTTAGACCTTGAGAAGTCGCGAAATAATATAATAATAAGAGGATTGCCAGAATCCTATGATAGCCATGACTTACTAAAAACTGTTAAACAGATTTTTTTAGCACTTCTAAATCTAGATGGCAAGTCTGAGAGTCTGATTCTAGAGAGAGCACATAGAGCCTTGCGATCTCATCAAGACGCCTCGATGCCTAGGATTATATACACTAAAATCCTGAATTTTCAAGATGCACAGAGAATATTGGCAGCAGCAAAAAAGCAAAAACAATTTATGTGGAACCAGCATAGACTTTCATTTTCACAAGATTTACCTCCACTGATTAAAGTAAACAGACAAAAACTAGCTCCCTATTGTTCTGAATTAATTAAAAGAAATATTAGGTTTCAGATGCGATATCCAAACACGCTATCCTTCACACATAACGATAAGAGACATCAAGTAAGTACATCGCAAGAAGCTAAAGATGTCTTTATAAAATTGTTTAAAGAAGTGCCTACTGGAATAGCTACTGTTAAATAATATTCCATTCAGTTGATTACTATAGATACCTGCACTTTAATCAATCTATTCTTCACTATTGTTGCTTGGTCATGGCCTCAAATGTTTAAATAAGACTCTCTTTAAAACTACGAAAGAAAAATGAAAAGTTTTTAAACTGTGTCCTTTGGCTCTTTTTCCTTTGTTCATTTTAGAGTACTGACACTTCGCTTAAAGGACTGTTGTCAACTTCTCTGGAACCTTAGATAAATGTCCATGACTGAGTCGAAGTTTATTCTTGTATACATCAGTCTAGTATAAGTGCTGTGGAGGGTAGCGAGACTTAATGTTTTTTTTTTTCTCTATGGACTCTGAATTTGTATTTACTTTACAAGTCCTACTCATAAGACAGCTAGATTTCTTTTGTCTGGAAGCTATACATACCCTAAGGAATTTTTTTTTTTTTGCGCCAAAAAAAAGAAAAAGAAAAATACCAAAGATGGTTTCTTGGGGTTTGTTGTTCGAGTGGTAATTTTCGATACCATTCGCACAACCGGAAATATGCAACAGCATTATTTGCTCTCTAATGGTCTTTCGGCTTAACGTAACTGGTGAGACAAACATATAAAGTTTAGAGTTGTTTATTCAAGATATTTTGTTGATATATGCCGAATGATAGAGGCATAGTGCAGATTGGACATCATCACACAGTCCTTAAAGCGCTGCGTTCACGGAAGCGTTGCCATGCTTTTTTCCATGAATAATTACAGCATCAAACATTTACTGTGACTTTTTTTTCTTCCAAGAATGAAGCTACAACAAAAATATCTACTGTGGGATTACATTTCATGATATATTTTATTGTTATAACTTACTTTGCCTTTCGGTTACTGTATTTGATCGGGTGGGTCATATAACATAATTATAAACTCTTTATTTGAGCTCTTGACAGTTTCTTATGGAAGGCGAGCTTGTTGATGTGTTATCCTTTGTTTAAATAATCTATACACAGTGTTCAATGTCTATAGTATGATACTGTAAGTATGTAATGTAAGATATGTTAAACACACACATAATTCATTAAGATACATGCGATGTATGCTGAACATAAAAGCTTACTTATTTAATTACTTATCAAACTCAACATTTTAGCAATTTCATTAGCTACTTCATATAACACCTGTTCTTTAGCAAAGCGTTAATAAAATATTTAATTCTTCATAGACTATATAGGAGTAGAGTAATATTAGTATTACAGTCCCTGATTATGATTGTCATCTTGTTTTCAGTAATTTTGTATATATGTATAGTTTGTTTATACATAGTTAGTCCTTTTCAGGACTCCATTTAGAATTAATCTAGTTAGTTTGTTTATCTTGTTAACCAATAATAGACATTCAATTCAACTGTATATTTCTTCTCTAATAAGGGGTGGGTGGGTAGGCACCGGGTTGATTAGGAAGGAATATGGAGTGCTTAATACAATAATATTTTTGAGAGGCTTAAATAGTAGGTGGATATATATTACAATAAGACTTTGATCTCAATCTTTCTGCAATGCGTTGTTAATATTAATTACCCATTACTTATTTGGTTACTTTTAGATATCCAGAATAATGACTTTGTATATTGATTCATGGAATGTAAGAGGGATACATAAAGATAAGAGATCCCTACTTTTTCATCTGTTGTATAAATCTCAAAACAATATTTGCTTTCTACAAGAAACTCATTTACCCAGGGAAGATTGGGATAAAGAAAATAAAAAGAAATGGGTCAAGAAAATAATAGCTGCTGGTAATAGTTCTAACTCAAGGGGGGTGGCTATTATAATCAAAAACAATTTTCAAGGCTCCATTTCAGATGAGAATTACGATATAAATGGAAGATGGTGCTACTTTACCTCTCATCTTCAGGATTTAGATAAACCACTCGTTTTTTTTAATCTTTATGGTCCCTGTAACAATCAACACATTTTCTTTTTACAGATATATAACATTTTATCCTCTTTTAAAGACCATTATATTATTGTGGGAGGAGACTGGAATGCTATTATTAACCCTGATACTGACCGTACTAGTAGATCGCCCTCATATAATCACCAAGCATCTGTAGCTCTGGAAGAATTGATGCTAGATTTGAATCTTATAGACCCTTTGTCCTTTGCAAGTTATATTGCTAGAAAAGATATATACACGTACTGTTCAAAATGCTATAATGCATGGTCAAGATTGGATTTTTTCCTTATTTCCAACTCTTTCTCACACTTGAAAATTGATTATTCCATAGAACCTAGATTCTTTTCAGACCATTCTAGAATATCCCTTAGATTTGATTTGGATCTCAATATACCACACAGACATACATATAATAATTGGACGTTAAATAATAACCTCCTCTTAAATTCTGACATTCATAAATTAATTACTGAAATAATTAGGGAAGTGTACTCTAATCTGGACACAATGAATATTCCATATGATATACAATGGGCGTCTTGTAAAGCAAACCTTAGAGGCATGCTAATTAATAAGGCTTCATTTCTTAAAAAACAATGTAGAAACAAAGAATCTTTATTAAAACTAAAAATTCAAACTTTGGAAAATCAGTACAGATTAAATGCTAACTCCTCTTCTTACCAACAATTGTTAGATTCCCAGAAAGAATTATGTCTACTACACCAACATAATCTCTCTATAGTTGAACAAAGACTTTTAGCTACCCATTCTGAATGGGCACAAGTTCCCTCTAGAGTTTTAGCGAGAATAATTAAAAACAACCAAACCCTTCCCAAAATACCACCCATACAATACAAAAATAGGTTATTTAATACTGATTTGGAAATCTTACAACTCTTCACGTCTTTGTTTTCAGATTTATACTCTAAGGGAAATGCTCCTTTGAATAAGCAACATATGGACAGTTTTCTAACTTCTATTAAATTCCCCAAGCTGAGTGAACAACAAAGGAATATACTTTCGGCACCATTAAGTTTGCAAGAAGTGTCAGAAGCCATTGACAGACTAAAATCTAGTAAATCCCCAGGCCCAGATGGTTTTACACCAGAATTTTTTAAAACTCACAAAACTGTTCTTATACCCTTTCTTCTCAAAACCTTTAACTACATAAGAATTAATGGTATTTCAGATCTACATTGGAATACCTCAAAAACCATCCTAATTTTGAAAAATAACAAAGATAAATCGGATCCTGATAATTATAGGCCGATTTCCTTAATTAACACTGATATAAAAATTTTAGCCTCTTTACTTGCAAACAGACTTAAAAAGGTCTTACCATCTTTAATTTCTTCTGACCAAGCAGGTTTTATGTCTCATAGACATGTATGGGATAATACTTTGACACTAGAATCTCTCATACAATTCACTAAAACAGATAAGAATTCATTATATGCTCTGATTCTTGATGCGTCGAAGGCTTTTGACAGAGTTGTATGGGATTTCCTTTTTCAAACTATGGCCTGTTTTCATATACCCAACACTTATATAGATTTGATTAAAATCCTGTACAAGGATTCCTTTACTTTCCTATACATCAACAGAAATACATCCAAACCTATAAAGATCTCAAATGGTACAAGGCAAGGATGTCCTCTGTCCCCTTTTCTTTTTAATTTGTATATGGAACCGTTGCTTTTGTACATAACACAAAACACCTTTCACAGGATACCCAGGATTTATAACACCAATGTATATCTATCTGCTTTTGCGGATGATCTGGTAATATACTTCCAAACACCTGGTACAGACCTGGTTAAATTGATTAACTCTGTCACCATATATTCTCAAGTTTCTGGATATCAGATCAACTCACAAAAAACACACATTTTTCCTATAAACCCACAAGCCCATAAACCATATTTATTCCCAGACTCTTCTTTCCAAATTACGCATGCCATCAAATATTTGGGGATTCAAGTTCAACATAATGGTCTTTCCACATTTCAGAATAATTTGAATAACATTTGGTCATTAATAATGTTAGACTTAAATAGATGGAAATTATTAAATTTATCACTTTTATCTAAAGTGGCGATAGTTAAAATGAATGTACTTCCCAGAGTCTTATTTCAATTCAATTCCTCAGACCAATTAATCCCTAAATCTTTCTTTTCCAAAATTAATAAAGAATTAGCCAGATTTATTTGGTTTCCCAAATCTGTTAGGATTTCATACACTAAGCTAATCTCTCCTAAAAATAAAGGTGGCCTAAGTCTTCCGGATTTTTATCTCTGCTATCTAATTATTTCTGCCAATAAACTTCTTGCTATTTCCAACTTAGATTTTAAGAGATATAATAAATATCCTAACTGGACCAAATTATGGTACCAAGTCATTTTAAACAAAAATATTAATCCATCCACTCTCCCTTTTCTCTCCATGGATTCTATTAACAACCTAAAAATTCCTAAATCCCTAAAACAAAAAGTTAATTCCTTTCAAGAATTATTAAAACTCATTAATATTGAGAACACCTTCCAGTTACTACAACCTCTTCATTTAAATCCTAATGTTAAATAATGTGCCTATTAACCTCTCAAACTTCCCTCTTATTAAAAATCTTAATGTCTGGGATCTGATACAATACAAAGATGAAACTCTCACTAATGTACGTAAAATTTTTAAAGCAGATATTAAATATACTACTATCTTAAGACAATTGAGAGAATTAATCACTGCTAAATTTGCTCATATTAAGCCAGATAAACTAGATTTCATAAATGTTGAAAAAGTGATACAGACTTTAAATCTTCCAGAGAAAATGTTATCTAAATCATATAATTTTTTTACTCAGATAATTCATGAATCAGATTGCCTTTTTTCTAAATACTGGGACAAGCATAATTTTCAACTATCTGTAAGTCAGAAACTCACAGCTATAAAGAATACTTTGGACTACTCTCCCTTTAAGAAGCTCTTTTACACTCAATTAATGATAAATAATAACGCGTATTATACTCCCTCTAAATTAAATAAATTTAATGCTAGCAAATCTGCTTCATGTTCCTGTTGCTCCTTCCCAAATGCTGATCTTTTACATGTTCTATGGTCTTGCTATCACTCACACAAACTTTGGACCTCTTTAAAAGTGCGTTTACAAAAGATGGGATATCACAAATCCACCTTATCTTGGGAACTAGCGATACTTCACATACCTAATACTCATTTATCTAAACTAGATACACAAGTAATAGTTCACATATGTTCCCTTATAAAACTTTACATTACTCAAAACTGGCTTGACCGCACTAAACTGAGTTGGAACAACTTTAAGAATCTAGCTTTTACATACATTTCAGCACAGAAAATATTAGTCAAAAGCCCCAAGAAGTGGGCCCAAATAAACAAAGTTATAGAAAAAGTCTTGTTTATCATAAATAATGGTTAATGGGTTAACATACTTGTTGAGATTCTTAGTTCTGTTATATCTTTTTGTATAATTACACCTACTTTTAATCATATTTATACTTACTCTGTTTTGCCTCCAGGTTAACATATGTACATATTGTTTATAGTTACTGTATGTGTGTAACCTTTCTCAAAGAGAAAAATTCCTGTTTTTTTTTTTTTTTCATATATATAAGCTTTATCTACATAAGTATCTTCTAACTTATATGATACATCATGCAGTTTGGTTTTTTGTTGTTGATGTTTGTCTGTATCTCTAAATTCTATACTCAATAAAAAGTTTTTTGAAAAAAAAAAGAAATATCAAAGCTGCTGTTAAAAAGAGCTATCCAACCAGTTCCAGCAGACCAGCAAGGATCCGGAATCTACTCCAAATTCATTTTGGTACCAAAAAAAACAGGGGAATGGAGACCAATACTGGATCTCAGCAAGTTAAACAATTATATCAAAAAAACAAAATTCCAGATGGTCACGCTACAGTCCATTCTACCCTTCTTGGGTCAGGACAATTGGATGTGCTCGATAGACCTTCAGGATGCGTACTACCATATCAAAATGCACAGACGCTCCAGGAGGTTTCTCCGCTTCAGGCTGGGAGCCAGTCACTACCAGTTCAGAGCCCTGCCCTTTGGTCTCACTACAGCCCCCCGAGTGTTTACCAAATGCATGGCAGTGGTCGCAGCTCACTTGAGACGTCAAGGATTCCAGGTGTTTCCATATTTGGACGACTGACTCCTTACCGCCACCACCAGACATCAACTGCTTCTATCCAGAGACTTCACCATCCAAACTTGCCAAGCTCTAGGCATTTCAATAAATTTCGAAAAATCTGCCTTGTCGCCTTGTCAATCTATTACCTTTATAGGCGCCACCTTAAGACACTGTCAATCTTTCCGCCAGACTTACAGAGCAAAGAGTGTTAGATATCCGCAAACAAGTTTACCTTCTATTTCAATGCAACAAGGTCAAAGCCAGGGTAGTCTTGAAGATATTAGGACTCATGGCAGCTACTATTACACTTCTCCCCTTAGCTCGTTTTCACATGCGGATCCTCCAGTGGATGCTGTTTACTCAATGGTCCTTCCAACAGCTCCCGATGTCTCACATCATCCTACTAACTCAATCATGCAAGAATCACCTGTCTTGGTGGATCACATCACCTCAAGTTCTCCAGGGCAGACCCTTCATCCCCCCCTCAATCGCCACGGTGACAACGGATGCCTCCCTGATCGGGTGGGGGGGGCATTATCAGGGCAGGGCAGTCCAGGGCACGTGGCAACCTTTCGAGTGCCACTTGCACATAAATGTCTTAGAGATGAGAGCAGTGCTTTTAGCGTTGCAAGCCCTTCAGGACTCTCTTCCCACAGGGACTATTGCAATTCAGACGGACAACATGTCCATAGTGTGGTACATCAACAAACAGGGCGGAATCTTGTCCTACCCCTTATGTCGAGAGGCAGTCAGACTTTGGCAGTGGGCGATTTCTTCTCAGCGTTTTCTGATAGCAATGCACATTCCCGGGAAGTCCAACGTGATTGCGGACAAATTGAGCAGGGCCATTCTCATGCCTCACGAGTGGTCTCTAAAAAAAATCAGTGCTGGAAGGAGTCTTCCAAAGATGGGGCCAGCCTTGCTGCGATCTTTTTGCTACTCCCCAAAACAGCAAGTGTCACGACTTCTTCACTCTCTTCCCGTTACCACGCCATCCCACCAGAGACGCTCTAGTCCATGATTGGCCCCGGGGACTTCTGTATGCTTTCCCCCCATTTCCACTGATATCTCAATTCAGAAAGCTATTGCCTTGAGAGTTACCATGATCCTCATTGCCCCTTACTGGCCTTGACAGATATGGTTTCCGTTCCTCCATCATTACCTGTTGGAGCAGCCTTGGCATCTGGACCCGGTGCTAGATCTTTTGACCCACCAGTCGGGCCAGCTGCACCACTCACTTCAATCTCTCAACCTCACAGCGTGGTTTCTCCGATTCCTACCCTAGCCAGGCTTCCCTTAATCTCTCATTCGGTCCGTAACATCCTGGTAGCCTATCACAAGTCTTCTACCAGGAAGATTTATAATAGTAAGTGGAAACGTTTTTCCTTCTGGGCAGCATCAAAAAATATAGACCCCTTCACTGCACCTATCCAGTCTATCCTAGACTTTCTGGCAGAGCTCTTTCATTTAGGCTCTTCCTCATCTACCATTAGAGTACAACTAGCTGCTATATCTAACTTTCATGTAGGTGTCTCAGACTCCGGTATCATGTCCCATAAGCTCTGCAAAGCCTTTTTAAGAGGTGTTTTTCTGCTCAAGCCCCCAATCAAAGATCCCCCACCTCAGTGGGACTTGAATTTGGTCCTAGCATCCTTGATTCTCCCCCCCCTTCGAACCAGCGGCTTCATGCCCTCTTAAGTTGCTCTCATGGAAAACACTTTTTCTAGTAGCCATAACTTTAGCTAGAAGGGTATCTAAACTTCATGCTCTCTGCAGTCGTCCTCCTTGCTTAGTTTTCCATAAAGACAGGGTGTCCCTCCGGACTAATCCGTCCTCCTTGCCTAAGGTTTCCTCTGAGGCAAACCTAAACCCAGACGATTGATCTCCCCGTCTTCTTCCCTGATTATTCCAACAGGTCGGAACAAAAGTTACATTTTCTAGATGTTCCCCGCCAACTTAGATATTATTTAGACAGGACTAAACAGTTCAGGAAATCTGATCAGCTTTTCCTGTCTTATGCGGAAGGGAAATTGGGCCTTCCAGTTACTAAAGTGTCCCTTTCAAGATGGCTTACCTCTATAATTACCTTCATCTATGAAATCAGACATCAAAAACTGCCTTCAAGACCTAGAGCTCATTCAACTAGGGCATTAGCTACATCTGTAGCTTTTCAGGACAGGCTGCCAATAGATTCCATTTGTGCAGCAGCCACATGGGCTTCTCCTCATACCTTTATTTTATGTTACAAATTGGATATGGCCTCCAGAAACCGTGCCAACTTTGCTTCCACTGTTCTCAAGAGTCTGTTCCGATAGGCCACCCGGGATAAGGTGCTAGGGACGCGGTCCCATCCAGCAAGAATGAAGGCGAGATTGACAACTTAACATTAAGAAGTTATGTACCTACCATAACGTTCCATGTTAGTTGTCGTCTTCTCGCCTTCTTTCTTGCGTCCCACCCTCCTTCCCCCTAGCCTGGACAGACTGATAGGAATATTTGGGATCTTCTGTTGGGATTTTTTCCTTCCCACATGTTCTACCACCTCTATTCTCCCTTTTTATGTTTGTGGTAGTTTTTACCCACAGTTTTATATATAGAGGTGGGTTCCTTTTCTCTCTCCTCTATTCTATGGAGACCAGAACTGCTTAATTTTAGCTATCAAACGAGATCTGAGTAGTTGCCGCCTAGCATTGTGGGATATAGGGGAGCCTCGAGCCGGTGGAATTAGCTCTCGAGCTTTAGTATTGGCCGAGTCGGAGCCGAGGGTCGGCTCCGAACCCATCCAGCAAGAAAGAAGGCGAGAAGAAGACAACTAACATGGAACGTTATGGTAGGTACATAACTTCTTATTATGCTATCCACTCTCCAACAATGTGACAAGCAAAACTGTTACAATATGGCTGGGAACGAAAAGATGTGGGAGATGTGCACAATGCTCTTTTGTGGATGAATCGGGATTTTTTAGGCATCTTGACACAGGTTATCTATGGGAGCTAAGAAACTCTAGTACCTGCACTACAAGAAATTTGGTTTATATAGCACTTTGCATAGAATGTTACTCATTCTATGTTGGTAAAACTAATCGCACTTTGCGGGAACGCATTAGGGACCACGTGTATTGCACTACCAAAGGTTTTATTTATAGTGCTTTAGCAAAGCACACATTACAATTTGGAGAAACACATTAATTCCGCTTTCAGGTATTGCAGGTACAAAATGTAAATGTTAGGTTAGGTGCTATAGTTAATATTACTGAAACCTTGGAAATTAAATGGATTTTAAGGCTAGGTGCACATAGGGGGAGGGGGGACTCAATGATGCTGTTCCCCTGAAACCTTTACTGAAATCCAGAAGGATTAAATAATTCATTATTCAGGTTTTATTGTATTGTTTATACATGTTTTTCATATACATTATGTAGTTAGAAATGTTTTTATTTCAAATATATAGGTTTTATTTTATTTAATTGCACTGAATTATTATATTGTGATTTTTCTTTGAATTGAATATATATGAATTAATTTTTCCTAATTGATTGATTGCTTTAGTTTAATAATTGGTTGTTTGGGTTTTAATGTATTTAAGAGAGCTCAGTGCACTTTAGAATGTACATCTGAAGAAGCGGATTGTAACACCGTGAAAGCCCTTACGTTTGTTTTGTTCAATTAAACTATTATTTATTTTACGTGTTTGGATATCCTGTTGCCTTCCTGAATAACTTCCATCTTTTTTGGGTGTTTTTGTCTAGTCTTATTTATAGTTTAATTGACATTTGGTGACTGGGAAAATGTGACTGAGTCAGCAAACTATTTTCGGTGGATGCCTAGTGGGAAAAGGTCCAGCAATTAAAAAACATATATATTTATATATAAAACTAATAAATACATTGTTACAGTACAACTTGTGGATAATACAATCATAATTGCGAATGATTATTTACAGTAGAAATTTTGGTTATTATTAATCCAAATTAGTAATACAGTGAATGAGCTGAACAAAAACATCATTAAGATAATTAACCATTTAAGAGTAAAATAACACAATCTAGTCATACTACTTGGAAAAATGGCTGACATATAAGGTGTGAGGTTAAGGAGTTTAAGAACATTAAAATATGGATTTACATCTGGATAGTGATTCTGGCTTTATATTGCTTTAGCAATACTTTTTCCTTGGTAGTAGACAAGGGGAGAGACAGAAGAGATAGAGGATAAAGTCTAGTTTGGAATCCTATAAATATATCACTTAAAGACATGATGCCATTTAATCTTCATAAAAATAGACCATTTAACCATTCCATCGTGGTCTAAAACTTTGCTTTTCATAAAACCACTGAGAAGCTTCCTGATTTTTTTCCATTACTTCTCTGTCCCCTGTACATTTCTATATCCTTCCCTTAAACACTTCAAACTGTATAATGTGTAGTCTCAGCCATCTAGTAACTGTATTCTTTCAGTATTTGAGATCTCTGACTTCATCCTTCCTAACTTGCAGAATGTTCTGGTGGTGATGCCACTCTGTGAGCAGTAACACTGTCAGAACCTTTCTACCTAAGTTTTGCAGTACCAGACTTCCACAGAATTCCTGCCATTTAATTTGTGTGCTTTCAAACCGCATATTACCACTTTCTGCTTATCTATAAACTATCAGCATAAATTCCAGTGTATAGTTTCATCAGAAGGGAAGTTATTGGTTCATAGCTTTTAGGATAGCTTGCAGGTTCACTCCTAAGTAGGAGTATTGTTTTTTCCTATTAACCAGGCTGGTGTCTGTTAGGGTACTCTTGTAAATCGTTCTTACTCATGGCTAAATCTTATGGTAAAGATGTTAGTACTTTTAGCCAGAAATCCCAAATTCGGAGTTCTTCATTGAAACCTGAGTGGGGGATTTTGTCAAAAGCCTTGGGTCAGATCAATATAGGTGGTATGCACTGTCTTACCTTCAGCCAGGACTTTGGTGCCTTTCTCAATAAAGTCCACCAGGTTTAGTAAGAATGATCTACCCTTAATGAAACCAAATTAGATTGGGTCTACAGTTTGAAGGTTGCTTATGTCCTTGTTGATAAGGGGTCTCCATTTTTTAATTTCTCCCAAGAATTTTGGATTTCTAATACCATGACAGGAATGGACCCCATTCCTAAGTCAAACTACGATTAAAGTTCATGAAATTAGTATTGTTTTAATCTTTGTCAGCCAGAAGTGCTCTTTGCAGCACCCGCAATGTGCCCAGTAATGACTCCTCCTGCAATTCTTATGGGGTTACATGGATTGTTAAAGAATCTACAATCGTATTTAGATATGTTATTAGGCCTGTTGCTCCTATGACTTTTGGAACTCTCTGGGTATCTTTCTTCCACATTGCTCTCGTTTCTGCCTGCAGATCTTGGTATTTTATGACTTTGTGTCTCTCTGTATGCAAGACACTGTAGTCACTGGGTGTGGCAACTTCAATGATCAATGCTACTTTTTGTCTTCTTTTCTTGGACCACTATATCCGGTTTTCTAGCATTGATCTTTTGAACTGTTGGTCATGGATGATCCCATGTGATATACACTTCATCATTTTCTATGATGTTTTGTGGCTCATGTTTCCAGTGTATTTTTAGCCATGTTGATACCATAATGTTGGCACAATCCCCAGTGCAACAGTCTTGCCACATTATTTTGCCTTTCAGTAAACAGTCCTCCTGTCATTAGTGTGTCGCAACAAGGTGTGTGACTGTTTCCAATTCAATTTTACAAAACCTACATTTGTGTGTTTCTCCCACATGTTCAGTGGACTTTGTAAAGCAGCGTGTACATAGCCCACTATCTTGGGCTGCCAATATTAACCTTTCATTTCTTGGCTTGAATTCACCTCTCCTTAACCATTCCTGCTACTATATCTTGGGTATGCTGCGAGAACCAAGCATGAAATTCAGTAATTTTATTACAGATACTTTTTATATTGATTGCTATCATAGTAAGGTTCCCCAGTTAATAGTAGGGTAATTACATTTGCCCATATTTATCATATTAGTGTGGATGGTGAGTGTTTCCAGTAAGTTTATATATATGGTAAGGGTTTCCTTGCTCTTGGAGGAAGTGGTATTGGGGTTTGCCTATAGTGATTTGAATGTGGATAAGTTATAAGCCTTGAAAAGTACCATGTTCAATCATAGCCTCACCTCAGGCTTTGTACCCACTGAATGGCACACCGCGATGGTTATCCCACTCCACAAAGAGGGAGCCACGATGGACCCCGGGAACTACCGCCCCATTAACCTGACAAGCCTGGTCTGCAAGGCCATGGAACGTATCATCGTGGAACTCATAAACAAAGACATTGGTAATCTCCAAACTCTGGACCCTACCCAGTCTGGATTTGTAAAAGGCAGATCTTGTCTCCTAAACCTGATTGACTTCTTTGAAGCAGTCACCAAAGCCATAGATGAGGGTAAAATGGTTCACACAGCTTATCTAGATCTCGCCAAGGCTTTCGACACCATCCCCCACCCTGGAATTGTAGATAAGCTCACTAAACTAGTTATAAACCCCTATGTCACAAGATGGGTTGCCAACTGGCTCATGGACAGAACCCACACTGTGAAAGTAGCGGATTCCAAATCCGACATCAGACCAGTGACAAGTGGAGTACCACAGGGTTCCGTCCTGGGTCCTCTCCTGTTTGGTATCTACTTTTCTGAAGTGCAGGCCAACACAGAAGGTCTTTGGCTAACAAAGTTTGCAGATGACTGCAAACTAGGAGCCATAATCGAAACTCCTAACGATGTGGACAGACTACAAAAGGGGCCTCACTGCGACAGATACCTGGTGTCAAAACCATGGCCTGAAGCTCAATGCCAAAAAGTGTATGGTCATCCCCTTTGGTAAAAACTCTGTACCCATGAAGTACCACGTAGCTGGTAGTCTACTTAATGCCGAAAATGTGATGAGACCTTGGGACACAGGTCTCTCCTTTGATGATCACATCGCCACACTGGTCAGGAAATCCTTCTACATGGCTCATCTCATCACAAAAGGATTCTCATCCAGAAAAAGAGGTCATTGTTCCCCTCTACTCATCACTCATTAGACCCATTATAGAGTACAACGCCCCTTTTGGTATGTACCTCACAAGACATCTACAACAACTGGAAAGACCACAGAAATACCTCACAAAGAGGATTACTGGCCTCAAACAGATGCCCTATGCAGACCGTCTCAAAAAACTACAGCTGTACTCCATCAGATATTGCCTACTCAAGGGCGATCTCTGCCTAACATACAAAGCTATGTCAAACCCAGAGCTGTTGGACATGCTCCACTCAAAGAAATCCCAATCCCTCCGGGCTACACGCTCTAGGAACCTAAACCTTATCACCACGATAAACAGAAAATGCTGGAGGGATAGATTCCTGTCCCAGAGACTTCCCATACTCTGGAACAGACTATCTGTGTCAAACAGAGCTCCTCATTAGCACTCTTCAAGAAAAATCTTGATGATTGAACGGGGAATGGGAAATTCACCCCGGGGATCACTTCTGTGGCTCTGCTCGACAGGGGCACATGAAAATAATTTTATTGGGTGGTGAAAGCCAGGGTACTTTTTTGGCTAGGCTTGTATGGGCCCTAGGGCCGATAGCCTAGTACCTACCTATGAACCTATGAGGTGTATTTATTTTTGATGTAAATCAAGACATATCATACTTTAGTCCCTGTTGGTGTAGTCTCTGGTCTAAATGTGTAGAAGGCATTATAAATTTGCACTGTTGGTGCACTCTACACAGCTTTAAACCATTTCTAAGTGACCGCAAAGATGTCAGCATTCTCTAGGATAAAGAGAGCTTCTAGGAAGTGAGGTTTTTGTTTAGAGTCCTAGCATTGAGCACTAAGACCTTTACATTTTCTTGGTTTTGATTTTTATTTCACAAGTATGTTGATTTTCGCGATACCCAAAAAAAGCACTATGCGAGGACAAGTTTTAGCTAATATTTGAAAGCCTAGAAGGGAGAGGTGCAGACCATCCCTGGCAAAGCAGCATGGTCTGTTAACCAGCTCCTTCAGTGTTGACAAATATTGCATCCCCTTAGAATGATGATAAAAGCTAAGACAATTATTAAAGTCAGTCATCTTTTCTTCATATTGTGGCATCATCCTTGGAGATGGTAAAATGCTGCTTAATGCTAGGCTCATACCAGATTGAGACAGATATTTCGAGAGCTCCATGATGTCCCTCTTCATATAGTCTAGGGAGATACATCTCGGGTCATTTACACCCACGTGGACTCTGAGTCATACACATACTTGTGGTCCACTGATCTGAGTACATTTGTTATGTGGTGGATCCTGGCCCCTGATAAGCATCTGACACTGACTTTCTTCTTACTCAGCCCAGTGAGAGGGACATCAGTGTATCTCATAAAGGGGTCTCCAATGACTAGAATTTTGGATTCGGTGGTGGCTTGCCTTATGGGGTTAGAAGTAGAGGCTCCCTGAAATGTAGTTGTAAGGGTTGATGTGGGTGTTTTGAAAGAGTGCATTCAGGGTTGCTGAGGGAATTTTTCTGTACTTCACGTGGGAGGTCTTTGGGGTTTAGGCAGGTTACATTTAAATGGCTCTGCATATGTGGGTCTATGTGTCTACTTTGAATTGTGTGTGTGACTGGTGCAGTGTATGTACTACTGACAGCCTTATCATAGGGGATTACTAGGCTGTCGACCCGGAGGTAGTTTTAAACCTAGCCATTTCATCCCAATGTAAAACCATAGAAATGCTAGTTAATACCCAAGATTACATTTAGTGATGACTGCCCATGTCCCGGAGGGTTGTGGGTGCTATCCCTGGTAAGAATTTATGGTGCCCCATCCACTCGTCCAGGTTCCTCTTGAACAGTGTCATAGAGGTGCTCTGTTTCACATGAATTGGCAACCTGTTCCAAGGACGTGACAGTCACTTGGAGATAAATCTGTACCTGCAGCATGTCCTATTTAAGTTGCAGGTCACATTTAGGTCCCTGGAATAGTTAGCCCTAGTCCTATTTGATTTATGGATATGCAGCAAGTTCATTAAGTGTGGGTCTTGAGTTGCTCTGTAGACCAGGCATAAGTCTACCCTAAGACATCTAGGCAATATGGAGTATAGTGACAGGTACTTTAGTCGGTCTGTGTAAGGCACATGCTGGAGCCCCATGATCTTCTTTATTAGAAACCTCTGAGGTCTCTCTAATTGATGCAGGTGCTTAGTATGGTACATGTCAAATGGGGAATCATACTCGGGTAGGGCTGGATAAGTGCTGAGTACAGGGGTTTATAACTTCTTTTTCTCTTGAGGCAATGCATTTACTAATCAAGTGTGCTATGTAGAAAGCTTTCCTTACTACAGTACACACATGGTTGAAGATTTTATATCCTTTGTAACAATGCATGCTAAGTCAAATCCTGTTATTCTAGCAACTTTGTAAGTTAATAAGAGCAATATTTAAAAATCTGTACCTATTTTTGGGCCTTTGGCCCCCCATTCTGTCAGGCTTTCTCCAGATTTTTGGCACTAAGAAGTTCAGAGGTATGGTGTGTGTGTGTGTGTGTGTGTGTGTGTGTGTGTGTGTGTGTGTGCGTGCGTACATGTACATGTACAGATCCCCGATGGCACTTTCTGCCGAAGCAGAAATCAATGAACATACTTAACAGAAAGTGCTGATGTTCATCATGTTACACTGCTGCACTCATTACACTTGGGTTATCCTGCCGTCAGGCGGTCCCACAGTCGGCCTGCGTTCCAAAGTCTTGGTCCGGCGTCGGTTGCTGTCGCTTCTTCCCTGACGTCAGTGCGCCAGGGGTATATAAGATGCATCCGACGCCATTTTCTTCCGTCTTTCTTGCCGCACGGTGCCCGAAGCAGAAGCAGTTCGCAAGTGCCGGTCGGCCGACTCCTGAGATTTTCGAAGTCGAATTTCAGATACGAAGTCTTCAATAAAGCTAAGTACCCCGTTGGGGAAACTTTTTTCTTGCCTCAGACCAATGTCAGAAAAAGTTAATAATTGTATTTCTTGTGGGAAGCAAATACCTCATAAGGACTTCCACTCGTACTGTATTCCATGCCTATGCCCTGATCACGACGTCACTAGTTGTCGGTTTTGTGCTAGATTTAACAAACGCACTATAAAAAGACGTTTTGATTTTGCTTTGTACTACTTTGGCCGAAGGTTCAATTATATGATGCCATCGGATCAGCCGACGACCTCAATACCGAAAAAACGCAAAGCCAAGGATAAAGACAGGCATCAGAGGTCCAAAACCGACGACAAAACCTCTTCTAGGCCAGTCGCCGGTTCTCAGTGAGGCGCTTTCGCAGCCCCTGACACCAGCTACCTCAGAGCCACAGGCCGCTTCCGACTCCCACGTGGAGACAACTAGGCCTCTGGAAACTCAAGGTATTGGGCCTACAGAAACTAATCCCTCAGATGGGTCTGGAGCCGCTGAGCAGGCATCCGGCTTCTGAGGGTGTTTTCAGACCTTCACAACTTACCATTAAAACAGCCAAGACAAAGGTACCATTAAAGACAAAGAAACAAGTACAGCATTCTCTTGGACAGTCCCCCATGCCTAAGAAACAGATGCTTAAAATGGCCGAAGACCTCCTCACTCTAATCAGGGGTTCCCATCCCCCTCCTGGGAAAAGGCCTAGGCAGGATACAGACTGTGACTCCTCTCATCAGGTTTCCATTTCCTCTGATTCCTCTTCAGACCAGGGATACTCCCCCCCCCCCCAATGAGGACTCTGATGCTGAAGAATCTATCCCTTCAGCCTCTTCTCCTGAGGATTATTCTTTTGGGGAAACTTTACATACCATGAGGGAGCATTTCCATTGGGAAAGCCAGGATTACTCAGAATCCAAGAAAAGGCTCAGGGATTTCCTCTTATTGCCTCAACACAGGTCCCTGGCTATTCCGCCATTGCTAGATATTGTGGATGATGTGTTCTCTGAATCCAGTTTATCTCCTGACTCTCTGCCCCCTGCTCCAGCCAAGCCAGATAGGTATTATAGAGTCCCTGACTCTCACAAGTTTCTTTATAAAAACCCTTCTGCTGACCCAGAAACTGGAGTCCAAAAGGGATTAAGGCTTCCATTGCAAAAAATCCAGAACCCTCTGACAGAGATTCCAGAGCTTTGGATAGATGGGGGAAGAAAGTATACACTTCTGCAACTTTAGCAGTAAGAGCTTTAAATTGCCAGTTTCACATGCTTAAGTACCAACAATATTTAATGGCTCCGTTAAAACAGAAAATGCTTGCAAGCTCAGAAGCTCCTGATTGTAAAGAAATGCAGGATTTATTGCATGCAGTTGAACAGGTGGGAAAACATACTCTGCAATGTGGTTTTGATTCTTTAGAGGCCTCTTGTAGAGCCGCAGTTACAGGTTCTGCGATTCAAAGACATGCTTGGTTAAAAGAACAAAGTTTACCTGATCATGTTAAGGCAAAATTATTGGATGCTTCTTTACAGCATAATACTTTGTTTGGTGTTAAGGCAGAAGAGGTGTTAAAGAAAATAGAGGATAAAGCTAAATCTATGCAAACAGTCAAGGATTTCTTACAGGTACAGCCGCCTCGGTTTAGCAGAAATTGGCCAACAAAGAATTGATCCTTTCCAGTGTCAGACAGGCCACAGAGAGGCAGATACAGACGCCCAAGAGGCAGATCTCAACCCCAAGGCTCAAACAGACGACAGTGGGGCACCTCAACCCCAAAAGGTGGTGAGGACAAGTCTCAACCTTACAGGAAACAGTCACAATGACTTTCCCCTTCGTATGCCAAGCACATCCCTTTTGGAATCCCCCTTAGGGGGAAAACTAGCACTTTTTTCTCAAAACTGGCAAACAATCACCCAACACAAATGGGTCCTGAATATTGTGTCCCAAGGTTACAGATTCCACTTTCATACTTTACCAAGGCTAAAAGGAATGCCAGACCTGCCACAAAATCAATGGGCAGAAGCACAAAAATAAATTTCAGCCCTCATGGACATGAGAGCTATTCAAAAAGTACCACAACAGGAACAAGGACAAGGATTTTACTCAAGACTCTTCTTGGTCCCCAGAAAGGACAAGGCCTGGAGGCCCATACTAGACCTTTCAATTCTGAACACTTACCTGCATATTCCGAAATTCAAAATGTTGACATTACAGCAGCTTCTTCCCATGCTGGGCAAGAAGGCTTGGCTTGTTACTCTGGACCTCAGAGGTATACCTGCATGTCCCTATCAGACAAAATTGCAGAAGATACCTCGGATTCAAAGCTGGTACAATGCACTACCAATTCTCTGCACTGCCCTTTGGCTTATGTACTGCGCCCAGGGTCTTCACAAAGTGCCTGGCACCAGTAATTGCATTTTGCAGACAAAAAGGAATTCAAATATATCCATACCTGGACGACTGCCTCAGTCAAGCAGAGACAAAGGACATTCTTCTACAGCATCTGGCATTTGTAAAAAGGTTGCTAATTTCTCTAGGGTACACGGTAAACGAAAAGAAGTCAAAACTAGTGCCCTCGCAACAGATTATATTCCTGGGTGCCAGCTTAAATACAACGGCCCAGATGGCTTACCTCACGCCAGACAAGTTCATCTAACTCAATATTTTCAATTACTGGCAAGAAAGTCCCATCTCCCTGCAAGAAAAATTCTGCAGGCCCTGAGATTCATGGCATCCTGCATACTACTAATACCATATGCCAGACTGCATATGAAGAAATTACAATGGTACCTGAAAAGTGTTTGGACTCAACACTCACAGTTTAGAAGGCAGGTAATACCAATGATTCCCTGCCTACAACAGGAGTTTCGATGGTGGGCACAGGCATGTCACCTAAACAAGGGTCAGCGTTTCACCCAACCCACAGCCAGGCAAACTCTAACAACAGATGCTTCAGATTACGCCTGGGGAGCACACATGGCAGGAAAATGCATTCAGGGCAAGTGGACCACAGACCAGATGCATCTTCACATCAATCAAAAAGAGATGTTGGCTGTTCAAAATGCCCTAACAGCTTTCAAGGACCTTATACATCCAGGACAATTACTACTAAAGACAGACAACACCACAGTAACGTGGTACATAAACAAGCAAAGGGGCACTCATTCTTGCCCCTTATGCAGGCAAGCCATGACCTTGTGGAACACAGCTCTAACGTATCAAGTTCACCTGCAAGCACAATTCCTGCCAGGAAGGAAAAATACTCTGGCAGACGATCTAAGCAGAAATATCATGGACCCTCAGGAATGGAAATTGAATCCACAAATCTTCAGCATGGTAATGCAAAAGTGAGGATGCCCAGACATAGATCTTTTTGCCTCCCCGCTGAATTGCCAACTACAAAAATTTTGCACAAGGACTTATCACAAACAAGCATGGAAAGTGGATGCTCTTCTGTTCAGCTGGAAAAACCTAAAAGTTTATGCCTTCCCGACACTGCCTCTCCTTTCAAAGGTACTCCTAAAAACCAGACAAGAAAAACCACAGATGATCCTGATTGCTCCAGACTGGCCACGCCAGCACTGGTACCCTATCTTAAGGAACTTGGCTCAAAGTCCACCATGGATTTTGCCTCAAATTCCACACCTTCTGACTCAACAAAATCACAGCCTGCACGGTCAGCTCAAAACCCTAAACCTGGCTGCATGGCAGATACATTAGTCAAACAGGCAACACCTCTCTCTAAAGCTGTTATGGATGTCATTTTGGAGGCCAGGAGGCCTAGCACCAGGAAAGCTTACTCAGAAAAATGGAAGAGATTCGGTGCCTGGAACCAGGCTCAAAGCCTTGACCCTCTTGTTCCAAACATTCCTCAGATTTTACAATACTTAACTGAGATGCTGGGCAGAGGCCTATCCTTCTCATCAATTAAGATCCACGCCTCGGCCATTTCAGCACATTACAACACGGATCCTCCTTTATTCTCTCATCCCTTGCTAAAGCAGTACTTCAGAGGGGCTAAAAACATAAGACCGCCCCGGAGAGCACCAACACCAACTTGGACCTCAATTCCGTTTTGGAAAAACTGACCCTACCACCTTTTGAGCCAGCCAATACAGCAGATCTAAAATTTTTATCATGGAAAACAGCTCTGCTCCCGGCAGTAACTTCAGCACGAAGAGTCTCAGAGCTACAGGCATTAATGGCAGTGTAACCTTTTATAATTTTTCATCAGGACAGGGTATCTTTAAGGACAAACCCTACCTTGATGCCAAAAGTGGTATCTAGTGTGGCTCTTAACCAAACCATCCATTTGCCAACTTTTTATCCAAACCCCCAGAATAAAGAGGAGAAACTTCTGCATTATTTGGACATACACAGACAGCTATGCTTCTACTTGGACAAAACAAAGGCTTTCAGGAAAACTGAGCAACTGTTTGTAGCATATGCTGCAGGATCACAGGGCAAGGGTATCTGAAAGCAGACTATATCCAAATGGATAGGACACTGTATTCAGTACTGCTACACTCAACATGGAAAATCAGTCCCAAATAACATTAGGCCACATTCCACCAGGGCAACAGCTACTTCAACAGCCTTTCTCAGAGGAGTACCTACCAAGGAAATTTTGGAGGCTGCAACTTGGAGTTCAGTGCACACCTTTACCAAGCATTACCACCTGCCTCTCTACTCTAAATCCAGAGCAGGATTTGCCACTGCAGTTCTGCAGGGCCTCATAGCCAATCCTAACTCTTTATAGACCAGCCACCCAACCTCAGCTTTGGGATTCTACCCAAGTGTAATGACTGCAGCAGTGTAACATGATGAACATAGTACAGTTTTGTACCTACCATAAATGTAGATATTAGAGTGTTCACACTGCTGCAGTCCAGGTTACCCTCCCTCCATCCCCTCTGAACTAGCTGGACTTATCTATACCTTTCTATCCTATACAACCTTTGGGGTATATTTGCTGGTATCTGAAGGTATTGTTTTTATTGTATATTTTTTGATTAGCAATATGTATTGCCTACCTACTTGGGGGCACCTGACATCTGGGGCAAGAAAAACTGAAGAAAACTGCATCTGATGCATCTTATATACCCCTGGTGCACTGACGTCAGGGAAGAAGCGACAGCAACCGACACCAGACCAAGACTTTGGAATTCAGGCCAACTGCGGGACCGCCTAACGGCAGGATAACCCAAGTGTAATGACTGCAGCAGTGTGAATACTCGAACATCTACATTTATGGTAGGTACAAAACTGTACTTTCACCGAAGCAGCACTTTTGGATAAGTATGCTCGTTGTGCCGGTCGCACTACGGTGCTGATAAGGGAAAATTCTCTTTTCCCTACTGTAGTGTGACCTCGGAGTGAGAATATTAAAGTGGGGGTGTGTGGGGGGCACAGCACCCCACATGGGGGGTGCAGGAGGGCTTGCCCACTGCATAAAAGTAGATTTATTTATTTATTTTTTTTGTAACACACTTTAACGAAAGTGTTTTCATTCGTGTGTTCGGTTATTGTGGATTCGGGTTGCTGAAGTTTCATTCAACAGTCCTAGATCCATATAGATATAGGTGTGTATATATATATATATATATAGGTGTATATATATATATATATATATATATATATATATATATATATATATATATATATATATATATATATATATATATATATATATATATATATATATATAGGTATATATATATATATATATATATATATATATATATATATATATATATATATATATATATATATATATATATATATATATATATATATATATATATATATATATATATATATATATATATATATATATATATATATATATATATATATATATATATATATATATATATATATATATATATATATATATATATATATATATATATATATATATATATATATATATATATATATATATATATATATATATATATATATATATATATATATATATATATATATATATATATATATATATATATATATATATATATATATATATATATATATATATATATATATATATATATATATATATATGGTATATATATATATATATATATATATATATATATATATATATATATATATATATATATATATATATATATATATATATATATATATATATATATATATATATATATATATATATATATATATATATATATATATATATATATATATATATATATATATATATATATATATATAGGTATATATATATATATATATATATATATATATATATATATATATATATATAGGTATATATATATATAGATATATATATATATATATATATATATATATATATATATTTATATATGTATGTATATATATATATATATATATATATATATATATATATATATATATATAGGTATATATATATATATATATATATATATATATATATATATATATATATATATATATATATATATATATATATATATATATATATATATATATATATATATATATGGTATATATATATATATATATATATATATATATATATATATATATATATATATATATATATATATATATATATATATATATATATATATATATATATATATATATATATATATATATATATATATATATATATATATATATATATATATATATATATATATATATATATATATATATATATATATATATATATATATATATATATATATATATATATATATATATATATATATATATATATATATATATATATATATATATATATATATATATATATATATATATATATATATATATATATATATATATATATATATATATATATATATATATATATATATATATATATATATATATATATATATATATATATATATATATATATATAGGTATATATATATATATATATATATATATATATATATATATATATATATATATATATATATATATATACACACACACACATATACATGGGTCTACTTCAACCCACTGAAATTACATTTCTACAAAATGAATTTTGCAACTCCGTTTTCACGAAAGTGCATTTATCTGAAAATGCACTTTCTCAAAGAAATGCTGCACTGAACACAAGCGAGGTTGTTGCGCAGCTAATAGTAGAACCATGAATGTAAATCCACTACAAAAAATAAGTGCACATGGTTGATGTACAGATTTACAACATAGTGCTTATCTACCTCTATAGAACAAACTGTGCAAGTTAATAGTGCGACAAACACTCTGCCTTTAAAAAGGATAACTGGTTGGGTGTTCATAAATTGACTCCCTGGCATCATTGGCCTGGCCCTTTTTTAAAAGGGTGGGTAATGGCAAAGGGGAAATGTCCTTACAGCTGAATTGATTTGCAACTCCTGTGAGCCTAGGACATATGACTGTCACATCCTTGTATTGAAGCAGAGTTAGTGGGAGTAACATGCTTAAGCCTTCTTTCCTGGTGACTCTTGGGTGACCTGCATGGACTTGCAGTATGTGGGAGTGGAGGAGGAGTATGTGCTGTCTTGTCTGCACTGAAGGCTGGGATCTTTTGCAAAAAACTTAAACAAAATGTATGTGCATGGTATTTTTAGACAGTATGTGCACTAGTGAGTGCATTTAATAACTGTAACATGTTTACATGACTACAACAAAAAAGGTATATCACTCAAAATGCTGTAATGTAGTTTTTGCTTTTTGTGTTTCAGCCCATCTTGAGATGCCAGTATCTGTAAGCTTAACCCAACTCATACATTTATAGGTTTTGGTTCTTGCAGGTGGAGCACACCATTAAAATGAATGTGTTTCATCTCATGCCAACATCTGTTTCTCAACTGTCCTCTTGGGCAACTGATATTTGTGGTTCCCCTGATTTTCACTGAAATTGTTTTTTTCACATCTGTTGCAAGTGTTACAAGCCTATGAATAGGGCTCTTACAACTCTATACATAGCTTTATTATCATTTGCTGAAGATATCAATCTCCACTGAAAATTAAGATGTTATGTAGTCCTATCTCGCCTACATTCTTACCCGTGGATTCGGAGCCGAATATCGACTCCGACTCGGACGATTTTACTAGCTCAAAGTCTCTCATTGGCTGGGCTAAGTGGGTATCCCATGGTGCACTGGCTCCATATCTCCAGATCTCGTTTGCCGCTCGTGTAGCTAGGACGTGGTCTCGCTTGGCTGTGGCTAAGTACCTTCTTTTCTTGATTTAAGAGAAGTTTAATTCAGTCAAAAGCTATTTTCATAGCTATTGTTTAAAGATGTCTAATTTTGTCTGGTGTGTAAGGCTTTCGGTGCTCAACTGTCCGCCTCCTGGGTGTCTCCACCCTTCGACCAACTCCTTGACCTGATTTGTCGAAGAGTGTGGGAGAGTCCTGATTCTGTGGAGCCCGTGCCCAGGCGTCCCAACAGATTTCTTTCCGCCCCCCAGGGCAAAGAGTTTCTGGCTAAATGTGTCCCTGTAGATGCCATGGTGGTGGCGGCAGCCACCCAGAAGGAAGTAGCAGAGTCTTCTTCATCGGTCCATCCCCCTAACAAGGAGTCTAGGACCATGGACCGGTTCGGGAAGCGTACCCTCTCGTCAATGACCTTTACTTTACAGTCGCTGAATTACTTATCTCATTTCACTCGGCTCTTAAGTTTTTTAAATTTTGTTACATTCATTAAAACATTGATTAAATATATAAACATAGCCACACAATTCTCAGTTTGTGGTAAGAGAAGCCTCAGATAATTGGTTTGCATATTAATTGTTCTAAAATTGCTACAGTCATCCTTGTATTTCTGTTAAGTGTTTGTGATCTTGGACATACAGGATTAAACAATGGGTGCCAGCAGAGGTGAAAATTGTCATGTCCAACTTGATGAGGTGCTAAGTGCATTGGTTTCTGGCTTGGTATTGACTTTCATTTCATTGAATGAGAGTTTTAAATGCTGAGCTGTTTAAGACGTCTTATGCATTTAAATGTATGCAGTTATCGGAATGTGTTAAACAGTGTAATCTATTCATGAATTAACTACAAAGTATTAAAGTCAGATATTGTCTAGGTGCATCATGTGGAGAGACAAGGATTGGCTTAATTGTTTGGGGTGGCTATGTTTTATAAAATGTGTGTCGCTGTCTGTAGAATTCTGCTCAGTTGTGGAACTCATAATCATAAGGGAAGGTTGGAGAAGAGGTTAGTGCAGCCTTTTTTATTAAATTGCTACTTTTTAAGAATTTTACTTTTTGTATGGCTTACTAGTTACCTATTTTTATACAATATTTATAGTGTTTTCCTTTTGTGGATAGTGACAGTATGTTCAGAATTAGTTTTATTGAGGGGTTGTGAAACCTGAGTTGTTACTTCACCTCCTGTGATGTATGTGACTGATTATGGCCATGCTTTACTGCTCAGATAGTTATGAGATGATAATGTTGATTTGTTGTTCTGTTCAGATGATTATGGTGGATGTCTTTTTTGCTTGATCCACCTTGGAAAGGTGTCCTTCCAAAGGTGGGTTTGTTCATTATTGCCCTTAGACAGCAATTCAGTTCTTGGTTGATTTAAGTTGTTTATGTTGATGTTCAATGTTCATGCTTGTTTGTTGATTTTTTTTTTTTTTTTAACTGTCTGTCCTGTCATGAATATCTAACTCATAAGAATTGTATGAATGTATATGCAGTGTTCCTACTGTATATGCCAGTGTACATGTCCTTGGCATCAGTGTGGACAAGACCTAGAAAGCTACTACTGCTATTTGCTTTACAGTCTGTATTTGGCTTTAGAGAAATTTGTTAGCCTACTTTCGCATATGGTTGTGGTCTGATTATGTCACTCTGGAAGACACTGATTTAGGATCGGATTTCAGCAGGTAGGAGTTTACAGCATACTGGCCTTTTTGATGTGGACAACATTTGATTACAGACAGCCTCTTAGATTGCAGAAGTGCATTTAACAATGATTTTATGTACCCTCTCTTTTCCAAAGTTGCCAAAAATCATGTACCATCCCAAAAGCATAATTGCTATCTGTACAAATATTGGCCACCAAATATAACTTTTGGTCAATTAATAATTGGCCAAATATAACAAAAATGCCTTCTTTAGCTATGTTAAAAATCTAAGTGGCAACTCACAGATATGCACTGAACTAGTACAAAATAGCACAAAATATACTGACCCTACTGATATTGCCAACATCCTGGCAGATAGATTCATTGCAAACTTCACCCGCCTCTCACCCCCAAAAGGGCCCACAACAATACCTGGAAATCACAGACGCACAGGTAAAAATAGCCCTTTCAAAAAAAACACAGCGTCACTGGGGCCAGATGGTGTCCCAGGCTGTGTCTTGCATGAACTACAGAGCAAACTAACCCCACACCTAAATGCGCACTGTTCAGCCTCAGCCTCTCCACAGGCTACATGCCCATAGAATGGTGCACAGCAGTGGATGTCCTTCAAGGATGCATCTGCAGTCCTTACATATGGGTTGTCCTGCCTCAGGCAGCCCTTCGGTCGGCCGGATTCCAAAGTCTGGGTCCGGCATCGGCTGATGTCGCCCTTTTCCCCGACGTATAAAAGCGTCAGCCGACGCCATCTTCTCCAGTCTTTCTTGCCACGCGGCGCCCGAAGCAGAAGCAGTTCACAAGTGCCGGTCGGCCAGCTCCTGTGATTTCAGCTACCGAAGTCTTCAAAAAAGCCAAGTACCCCGTTGGGGACTCTTTCTTGCCTCAGCCGATGTCAGATCAAACGGTTAAAGTTAATAATTGTTTAATTTGTGGGAAACAAATACCTCATAAGGATTTCCACTCTTACTGCTTACCCTACCTAGGCTCAGACCACGACGTCTCGACCTGTACAGCCTGTGCTTCCTTCAATAAACGCACTCTTAGGCGTCGGGCAGAGTTTGCAGAGGAATATTTTGGGGAAAAATTCTCTTATATCATGCCGTCGGAGCTTCCGACAGCTCATTTACCCAAAAAACAGAAGGATAAGGACCGACACACGCGGTCCGCGGTTTTGGCCGACTCCACGCCTAGGCCTACTGCTAGTGTCTCTGTCTCTGCTGAAGCCGAATCTCTACTGCTTCCGACCGACGACACCGCACAACCAATAGAATTTCCTTCTGAAACCGGTGCTCAGGAAATATCCGACACCATTTCTGTTGATAAAATTACTCCAGCACGTGGGGCAGCCAGGCCTCCTGTATCCATGTCCATTAAGGTCTTTACACGTGCTAAAGCTGCTAAACAGCCAAAAACTCTCCCTCCCAAGGCTATTCCTCAGGGATCCACTACCGGTTCACAAATTTTAAGTTTGGCTGAAGACCTTATTTCCTTAATCAGGGGCTCTCAGCCACATCCAGACAGGGGCTCTCAACCACCTCCAGGCAAAAGGCCCAGGGTTGAGCAGACAGATCTCCAGTCCTCTGATGAGGCCTCAGATGACTCTGCCCAGTCAGACTACCAGGAGGAGGCCCTTCTGGCCTATGAGGATTCTGATGCAGAGGAATCTATTCCCTCTGCTTCCCCCCCCCCGAAGAGTTTTCGTTTGGGGAGACCCTTCACTCCATGAGGGAGCATTTCAAATGGCAGGGCCAGGGATTCTCTGATTCCAGGAAGTGGTTAAGGACTTTTTTGCATTTACCTCAGCATAGACCTTTGGCTGTTCCTCCTGTTTTGAATGTTATAGAAGATGTGTACTCTGAGTCTAGTATTTCTCCCTTCCTCCGGCTCCGGTCAAACCCGACAGGTACTACAGGGTCCCGGACTCTCATCTATACCTTTACAAGGGCCACTCTGCTGACCCAGAAACTATTTCACAGGGCCCTAAAGGGGTTACAACCACCACTACTAAGAATCCGCTTCCTTCTGAAAGGGAATCCAGGGCTTTAGAGAGATGGGGTAAAAAAGTGTATACTTCTTCCACACTTTCTATGAGGGCATTAAATTGTCAATTCCATATGATACAGTATCAAGAGTATCTGTTAGATGAATTGCATAAAAAACTTAACCTCACCTGAACCCCTAGATCGCAAGGTGCTTCAGTATCTGGTGCATAACTCCCAGCAGGTTAGCAACCATTTCTTACAGTGTGGTTATGATGCATTGGAAGCTTCATGTAGGTCAGCAATGACAGGTGCAGTCATACGTAGACATGCTTGGCTGAAGGAACAAACACTGCCAGATCATGTTAAAGCAAAGCTTCTGGATGCACCTCTGGAAAAACAAAAGTTATTTGGTTCCACGGCTCAAGAGGTCTTAAAGAAATTTGAGGAAAAGGCTAAATCAGTACAAACAGTCAAAGATTTTCTCCAGATCCAACCACCAAGATTCAGCAGAAATTGGCCTTCTAAGAATTGGTCCTTTCCAGACACAGACAGATTTCAAAGAGGCAAAAACAGATGTGCCAGAGGTAGAGGGCAAGCTCGAGGCTCCTACAGAGGACGTCAATGGCAGCCTCCTAACCAGAGAGGTAGTGCAGGACCTACAACTACTGCACAAGGACAATCTCAATGACTTCACTTTGACTCCGCCAACCAGGGCTCAATTGGAAGCACCTTTGGGCGGAAAGCTATCTTTATTCTCAGAAAATTGGCACAGTATTACAAAGGACAAATGGATACTGCAAATAATAGACAAAGGATACAGATTCCATTTTCAGACATTACCAAAAAGACAAGGCATGCCAAACCTGCCACCAAATCAAAGGGCAGAGGCATTCAAGCAAATTTCCAACCTACTAAAAATGAAGGCAATAGAAAAGGTTCCTTTCACAGAACAAGGCCAAGGATTTTATTCCCATTCTGGACTTTTCCGCACTGAATACTTAACTCATCGTGCCAAAATTCAAAATGCTGACCTTACAGCAACTCCTTCCCATGCTGGGCAAGGGGTCCTGGCTGGTAACTCTAGACCTCAAGGAGGCATACCTGCATGTCCCTATCAGACAAAATTGCAGAAGACACCTCAGATTTCTTGCAGGTTCAGAGCATTATCAATTCTCAGCATTGCCCTTTGGCTTATCTACTGTGCCCAGAGTTTTCACGAAATGCCTGGCATCAGTAATTGCACATTGCAGACTTCAGGGGATTCAAATATACCCATACCTGGATGACTGCCTTATACAAGCGGACAACCAACAAACATTGGTAAAACACTTGAACTATGCCATCCGCCTACTACAGGCCTTGGGATACACAGTCAACATTCAAAAATCAAGACTTGTTCCATCCCAACGAATAATTTTCCTGAGTGCAAAGCTGGATACAAACACCCAAATGGCTTTTCTCACAGAAGAAAAACAAGAACAATTACCAGATTATTTCAGAAAACTGACCACACAAACCCAGCTGACAGCAAGGAAAATCCTGCAGACCCTGGGTTTCATGGCATCTTGCATTCTTCTGATCCCACAAGCAAGGCTGCATATGAGGAAACTACAATGGTACCTAAGGAGTCTATGGTCTCAACACTGTCACAGCCTAGAAGCTTTGATCCCCCTTATTCCATGCCTTCAAAAGGAATTTCTCTGGTGGGCACAAGCAAGCCAGTCAAACAAGGGTCTGCCTTTCAGCAAGCCACATATCAGCCAAACCATTACAACGGACGCCTCAGATCATGGATGGGGAGCGCACATGGAGGGCAGATGCATTCAAGGGCAATGGACACAAAAAGAATTACGCCTGCACATCAACCAAAAAGAAATGCTGGCTGTGATTCATTCAATCGAGGCCTTCGAACACTTCCTGCATCAAGGTCACCTGCTGATAAAGACAGACAATACCACAGTTATGTGGTACATAAACAAGCAAGGAGGTACCCATTCCTACCCTCTTTGCAGGCTGGCAATGAATCTTTGGGAACTTTCCCTAAAACTCAATATAAAGTTGCAATCCCAGTTCGTACCAGGAAAGGACAATGTACTGGCGGACAGCCTAAGCAGAAACATCATGGATCCACACGAATGGATGTTGCACCCAGACATTTTTCTTCAGATAGCACAATCATGGGGAAGGCCGGACATAGATCTTTTTGCCTCCCACCACAACCATCAACTGAAGAAATTCTGCACAAGGACATACCATCCTCAAGCATGGAAAGTGGACGCCCTCTCCTTCAGCTGGAATGCTCTAACAGTATATGCATTCCCACCTCTACCGTTAATGACCAAGGTCTTACTGAAGATCAGGACAGAGCAACCAAAAGTGATTCTGATAGCTCCGGACTGGCCAAGACAACACTGGTGTACCCACTGTTAAAAAGCATGTCACACACGAAACCGTGGCCTCTACCACAATGGCCACTTCTGACACAGCACAATTACAAAACTCTGCACTCCAGCCTAACAACCTTGCAGCTGACAGCCTGGAAAATACCTTGACTCCTCGCCAGGATAAACTATCCAAGAGGGTAAAGGATATCATCATGGAAGCTCGGTGGCCTTCCACAAGAAAGGCATATTCAGCAAAATGGAAAAGATTTCGTACCTGGAGCACCGCAAAGGGTCAAGATCCGACAGTAATGAGCATTCCACATATCCTTGAATACTTAGCTGAAATGCTCCATAATGGCCTTTCTTATTCCTCCATAAAAATTCATGCTTCAGCAATTTCAGCAGAGTACAACACTGATCCACCTGTATTTTCTCATCCTCTGCTAAGGCAGTTTCTAAGAGGGATAAAAAACATCAATCCTCCAAGGAAACCACCAGTGCCTACATGGGACCTTAACTTCATGTTGGAAAAGTTAACTCTACCTCCCTTTGAACCAGCAGCATCTTCAGAACTACAATTCCTGTCTTGGAAGACTGCCTTCCTTCTGGCCATAACCTCAGCAAGAAGAGTATATCTGAGTTACAGGCCCTCATGGCAGTACAACCATTTCTCATTTTCCATCAGGACAGAGTCTCTTTGAGAACCAATCCTTCATTCATGCCAAAGGTGGTATCCAGGGTCTCACTGAACCAAGCTATCCACCTGCCTACCTTCTTCCCAAATCCACAAAATAAAGGAGAGAAACTTCTGCATACCCTGGACATTCACAGACAGTTGCGCTACTACTTGGACAGAACTAAGACTTACAGAAAATCTGACCAACTCTTGGTAGCATATGCTGCTGGTGTACAAGGAAAAGCAATTTCCAAACAGACAATTTCAAAATGGATAGGAAATTGCATTCGATCCTGTTACTCTTTTCATGGAAAAGCTGTGCCAGCTAACATCAGGCCTCATTCCACCAGAGCAACAGCCACCTCCACAGCCTTCTTAAGAGGGGTGGCTACAAAGGACATTTTAGAAGCTGCTACATGGAGCTCTGTGCATACATTTTCCAAGCATTACAACTTGCCTTTATATTCCAGATCCAGAGCAGGCTTTGCTACTGCAGTCCTGCAGGGCATGTTAGCTACACCATCCTTTTCTTAGGTCCTACCACCCCCAGCTTGGCTATGGTATTCTACCCATATGTAAGGACTGCAGATGCATCTTTGAAGGACATAGTACAGTTTTGTACCTACCATAAATGTAGATGTCCGATAGGTATGCATCTGCAGTCAGGTTTTCCCTCCCTCCTACCCCACTGTGGTATTCTTTGGGTACCTATCCCTCATTTTAGCTAGCTGGGATTATTTTTTATGGTGTATTTGTTATTTATTGCTGTGCATGTTTGAAATTTTTTCATCTCTCCAAATTTAGCCTTCCTTAGAGGGCACCTGGCATCTGGGGCAAGAAAAACTGAAGAAGATTGCGTCGGCTGACGCTTTTATACCCCAGGCGCTCTGACGTCGGGGAAAAGGGCGACATCAGCCGACGCCGGACCCGGACTTTGGAATCCGGCCGACCGAAGGGCTGCCTGAGGCAGGACAACCCATATGTAAGGACTGCAGATGCATACCTATCGGACATCTACATTTATGGTAGGTACAAAACTGTATTTTATTCTACTCCACAAAGGAGGGGCCACAACTGACCCTGGTAATGAGTAAGCCTGAGTAGCCTGGTCTGCAAGGTTATGGAGTGCATCATCATGGAACTCATTAACAAAGACATTGGAATCCTCCAAACACTTGACCCGACCCAGTTCAGCTTTGTTAAGGGCAGATCATGCCTACTTAACCTGGTTGACTTCTTCGAGACAGTCACCAAGGCCATAGACGAGGGAAAGGTTGTTCACACAGCCTACCTTGACCTCGCCAAGGCTTTCAACACCATTCTCCACTCTGTTATTACAGAAAAACTCACCAGCCTGAACATAAACCCCTACGTCATGAGATGGGTTGCCAACTGGCTTACAGACAGAACTCACACATTAAGAATAGAGGGCTCCAGGTTCCACTCTAAACCAGTCACAAGTGGTGTCTCACAAGGCTGGGTCCTGGGACCCCTACTGTTCAGCATATGCTTCTCAGAAGTACAGGCAAATACAGGAGGACTATGGCTAACCAAGTTTGCCGATGACTGAAAACTGGGAGCCATAATTGACTCTCCAGCTGACACGGACATCCTCCAAAAGGGCCTTACTGAGACAGACACCTGGTGTCAAAGTCGTGGCCTCAAGCTAAATGCCAAAAAATGCATAGTCATCCCGTTTGGGAAAAACAAAACACCCATGAATTACCACATAGGTGGCAGCACCCTTAATACAGAAGAGCTAATAAGAGATCTGGGGGCCCAGGTAGGTAGTAATCTATCCTTTGACAATCATATTGCCAAAGTAGTTAGGAAATCCTTCTATGTGGCCCATCTAATTACTAAAGGGTTCGCAAAAGTGGTTGTAGTGCCCCTCTACTCGTCACTCATGAGACCCATCATAAAGTACAATGCCCCATTTGGGATGTACCTCACAAGACACTTCCAACAGCTGGAGAGACCACAAAAATACCTCACCAAGAGGATTACTGGCCTCAAACATATGTCCTATGCAGCCCGACTGAAAAAACTCAGGCTGTACTCAAGTGGCATATCGCTTACTCAGAGGTGATCTCTGCCTGACTTACAAAGCCATGTCCAACTCAGAATTGATGGACATGCTCCACCTAAAGAAATCCAGGTCACTGCGAGCCACGCGCTCTAGTGAGCTAAATCTCGCCACAACAATAAATAGAACATGCTGGAGGGACAGATTCCTGTTACAGAGACTCCCCATGCTTTGAAACAAAATTCCAAACTACATTAGGTAGATCCCCTCACTAACACTCTTCAAGAGAAACCTTGACGAGTGGATGGGTAACAGAAAGTACACCCCTGGGATCACTTCATTGGAATTTCCTTAACAGAGGATCAGTTAATTAATTAATGGAGCGGCAAAAGCCGACACACTCTGGCTAGGCTTATAAATGCCCTCGGGCAGATAGCCTCGTACCTACCTATGAACCCTGTCTTTGGCTAATGCATTGACGTTTTACAAAGCTAGTAACACCGCTATTTAAGCAGAGTGAGCACCCTCTAATCTTTGTTGCAACAATATTATCTCTTCAGTGCAGATGGCTATTCCAACAGTCAATTGGTCTCTTTGATTTCTTCCACATGAGCCATCCATGAACAAGTTCAGTTCAGCATTGGGTATAGGAGTATCCTTGAAGGCCTTCCTAGGAGAAAGCAAATAGTTGCACACGCACAATCATGTGTTTCACCATCATCAGCAGCAGGGAACAGAGATGCAGGATTTAGAACAGGACAGTGGATCATAGAAATAGATGGATCAGAAAGAAGTGCAAGTTCTAATCTGTTTAGATGTGCAGTCGATAGTGGCTGAGTTTTCATTTTAAGCAAAAGTTATTATACAGAATGAGGGACAGCTACTGTGAGATCATGCCCAAGCAGCAGTGATTGTGCAAGATTAACTATAATGGCAGCAGCAGCATCTGCCCTTAAACTGGGTGGAAAACCTTTTGCAACAGAATCAAGTTCCATGCAGTAATAAGCTAATGGGCGATAACTGTCCCCATGTTTTTTTTTGCAAGTGTTCATTGAGCAAATCCATTTCTTTCATGACAGAATAAAATAAAAGTTTTATTATAGTCTGGTAACCCTAAAGATGGGACAGTATCTAAAGCTTGTTTAAAATTATGAAATGAATTTTCCTCTTCACTATTGCAAAGGAGAGTCTGTGGTGTATGCTTCTTTAAAAGATTTGTCAAAGGTTTTGAAATTTCTGCGTAGTTAGGAATTCACTATCTGCAGTATCCTGTCATACATAGGAAAGACCTAAGCTGTCGCTGACTAGTCTGATGTGGGGCCTTAGATATTGTATGAATACGAGATGGTAACACTAGCCTGCTACCCTGTGATATTAAATGACCAGGATAATGTACCTGAGGTGACAATTGTAGTTTTTCTAGATACTTTGTGTCCCTTTTCTGCAAGAATACTCTGATAATGCAAGGTATCCTGCTGACATTGCTGAAATAAATTTGATGCTATTAGTAAACCGTCTACGTATTGTACCAACACAATCCCACCAGGAAATGTCACATTCTCCAAATCTTTTGTCTGACTTTGAGAAAATAATAAAGGATTTTCAGTATATCCTTTTGGCAACCATGTAGGGGTATACTGCTGTCCCGGATAAGTAAAAGCAAACAGAAAGTGTTTGTCAGGTTGAACAGGTATAGTAAAGAATGCAGAACATAAATGTATGCCAGAATACTAACTAGCTGTAGGTGGTATGCAACGTAGTACTGGTGGTTGATTTGGATCAGCAGGAAAAGTAGGCAATACTCATTTATTTACAGGTTTTAAATCTTGTACATATTTAAGTCTTGTACATATTTAGAAGTATCCTTTCCTGCCTTTTTAACTGGAAAAAAAATAGGAGTGTTAAAAGGGCTTTTAGCTGATATTATTATTCCTTGCTGTATCAGAGACTGAATTACAGGTTTGATTCCCTACTCTGCTTCGGGCTTTAGCGGATATTGTGGCACTCGAGGAAGAGGTTTTGATGGGTCTAATTTTATTTTTACTGGTTCTGTTGATTTCAGTATACCTAGTTCATTTGCATGCTTTGCCTACAAGTTGGAAGTTAACTGCTGTAGTAACTCTCCATCTGTGTATGCTTCCATCAGGGTGTTCCTCATCTTCTGCTAAAACTGCCCAAACTTCCACCTTCTGATTCTTTCAGAACAGTTTCAAACAGTCTGGGGAACAGTAAATAGTAAAACCCAGCCTGCATAACAAATCTCTTCCTAGGAGATTTACTGGTGCAGTTGAACTCAAAAGAAAAGAATGCTTTTCTTCAATCAGACCTAAAGAAATGGGGACGGGTTCCAAAACAGGATACGTAACCGTAGTATTTGTCACTATGACTGCCTTTACTTTATGCTCTGATACTTGTGTCTGACTATCTGAAGTAATTTTTAACACTGGCCTAATGCCTCCAGTGTCCACCAGAAAAGGTGCTTTTCTTTTAATTTATTTTGATCTTAACGTAGGGTCCATTTTCATCTGTTGGCAGTAGAGGGTTAAAATTTGCTTCCGTAATATTTGCTTGACTTAGTCAGTATGGAGCTTCTTGACTCCCTCCAATCTGAGGTGGTGGTCTTAAAAAAAACTGCATTATTTTAATTTGGTTGTCATTCAGTCCAAGTATCTTGGACCCTCTGCATTTGCCTGTGTGGGGATTCCCCTCTCCAATGTGCTGCTTCTCCACAACTGAGGCAAGATGTGTTAGATGAAGCCGGAGGGTCACTGCCAGCTCGTGGTTGGTCCACATCTGTAGCAAGATGTGTTGGATGAAGCCAGAGGGTCAATGCCAGCGCATGGGTGGTCCACAATTGAACAAGATGTGTTAGATGAAGCCTGAGGGTCACTGCCAGCTCCTGGTTGGCCAACAACTGAAGCAAGATGCGTTAGATGATGCCAGAGGGTCGGTCACTGCCAGCTTGTGGTTGGTCCACAACTGAAGCAAGATGTGTTAGATGAAGACCGGAGAGTCACTGCCAGCTCATGGTTGGCAATCAAACTGCACCTTGTTCCCCACGGCTAGCACTTTTGCTAAATGCTCTAGCAATTTCTTTACCCCTCCCTCTACTTCTGCCTCAACCGCTTGGGTTTCTCAGCTGCCTGATTTGTAAAGTTGTCCACTTATCCTTTCTACATTTTTCCTGAAACTCTGTACAGTGATTTGGAGCTCAGTCTTAAAGCTTGCCAGTGTAAGAGCACTTGCTGTATTTGATTTGGTACATCCCAATAATGCTGTGGGCACATGACCTTGTTGTATAGGGTACGGTCCCAATCATGGTGTGGGCTCATGAATTTTTCACAGTTTACAGTCTGCGTCCTAATCATGCGGTGGGCTCATGAACTTGGTTGAACTTTATCTATAACTCTTAACTTATATTTTCTCTTTTGCTTTCTCTCATACATTCATACATTGACAGAATAAAACATCTCTCATACCTCTTACCTTTCAATCATGAGGGTACCGCCTTCGACACAAGGCGCTTCCTCGAGTTAATTTTTCCTTTACTGTATGTGCACATACATTTACTATTCTCATTTGCTGTGGGGTCCTCCCACTATTACTTTGCATACCTTCCCACTATTACTTTGCATACCTTACAAACAACTCAGTCAAACAAAAACAGTCATGCACTGATTCTACATTTTGCTAAAATGTTTAAAACAGAAAAAACAAACCAACCCTGTTCTCCTTTACAAAACATTTTCCCTGCCAAAGCTAGTATGTTGCACATCCTGAATAGTTGCACATCTGAGTCTCTGAGTATTCCATACAAAGCAGTGTGGAGTATGCATAAGTGATGCTTCATTCCCTAAAATATTCAGTAAGGGACAACCCAGCTCCCCCCCAAAAAATGTTTCAGTACATGGACTGTAGACTACAGTGAGATTTCGGTACATTCTTTTACTGAGCCAGTATCATGAAGTCAGGTTTGCACATTACTGTTTTGCTGTAATTTTAAAAATGTGGAGATGAGTAGAATGCCAGGAAATTACCAAAACAGCATGCCACAAGACAACTCTACCTCAAAAAGAAATACTGACGCAAAAATAAGTTAACATAATGACTTGTATGCAGAAATGGGGTTTAATCAAAAGTTACTAGTAATAAAACACACTGAAATAATCAACAGTTGCTTGCAAAAGTGTTTATATAAATATTTCTTTCTACTGCTGGCAAAGTGATTAAATAAATACACAACTCTTACTGCAGGCAGAGGGGAAGAAATTAAGAATGGACATCCCTTCCTTTCAGTTGTGAGCTGACTGTTGCAGTGACAGTTTTAACACCTTTGCAGTAGTGTTGGGGGAGGGGACTGTCAATTCATGTTGGACTACAAAAGAACACCTAGAACACAAAGGCCTTTAATTTAGCTACTTCTGTGACTGCAGCTAGATAACTTCAAAGTATAGTGTAAAAGAAGCTCTGAGCAAAACGTAAATGAGAGTGATTAGACAAAGAAAAGAAGCAGCCCTCTTGCAGAAGGAATGCAAACTGACAGTGAGTCACACATTTCCCATTATATGTCAATGGCATGGGAATTCACAGTGACTTCCTTATGTCTGGCATGAGTCATAGAAAGAAGACTTGAAATGCTTTATGGGAAAGAGAAAGGGTTGAAGCAGAAGAAGATCACGTTGCTATATCAAGCCCCATCGGTAGCCATGTTGTGGGAAACGTGCTAAAAATACAAATAAAGCACGTAGAGTGATTCTGAGGTGTTAAAATAGGTCTGGAAACAAAGATAGACTGAAAAAACATATTTTGTTAGTTCTAGGGTGGAGTTTTCCTTTAAGATTCATGCTTCTGCCATTTCAGCTCATTGCATTACAGAACCATCTATTTTTTCTCATCCATTACTAAGGCAGTACCTTAGTGGGGCCAAAAACATAAGACCTCCAAGGAGAGCACCAGTACCTGCATGGGACCTCAATTATGTCTTGGAAAAACTCACACTGCCTCCTTTTGAGCCAGCCTCTACAGCTGATATAAAATTCTTATCCTGGAAAACACCAGCCTCTACAGCTGATATAAAATTCCTATCCTGGAAAACAGCTCTGCTTCTAGCAATAACCTCTGCAAGATGAGTCTCAGAGTTACAGGCACTCATGGCTATGGGACCTTTTATTTTCCATCCTGACAGAGTTTCTCTGAGGACATGCCCAAAATTTATGCCTAAGGTAGTGTCCAGTGTGGCCCTGAACCAAACAATTCATTTGCCTACCTTTTTTCCAAACCCACAGTATAAGGGTGAGTGACTTCTGCATTCTTTGGACATTCACAGGCAGCTATGCTTCTACTTGGACAGAACCAAAGCTTTCAGAAAGACTGAACAACTTCTAGCGGCATATGCTGCAGGATCACAAGGAAAGGCGATCTCAAAGCAGACTATTTCAAAGTGGATAGGCCCTTGCATTTGTTTCTGCTATTCACAGCATGGCAAATCAGTGCCTAAAGGCATTAGGCCACATTCAACCAGAGCAGCAGCCACTTCAGCAGCCTTCCTCAGAGGAGTGCCAACCAAAGACATCTTAGAGTTCAGTGCACACTTTTACAAAGTGCTATCACTTACCTCTGTACTCTAAATCCAGGGCAGGCTTTGCCACTGCAGTTCTGCAGGGCCTCATAGCCTCTCCTAATCCTATTTAGCCCCAGCCTCCCAACATTAGCTGTGGGATTCAACCCAATTGTAATGACTGCAACAGTGAAACACGTTGAACATAGTACAGTTGTGTACCTACCATAAATGTAGATGTTCGAGTGTATTCACTGTTGCAGTCCAGATTACCCACCCACCATCCCCCTTTCCTTTGCTGGGATTTATCTGTACTTCTCTATTCTATACAACCTATGTGGTGTATTTGCTTGTAGATGAAGGAAGAGTTTACTTTACTGCACGCATGTTTATTGGCATAAATTAGCCTACCCTTTTGGGGGCACCTGACATCTGGGGCAAGAAAAACTGAAGAAAATGGCGTTGGCTGCATCTTTTGTACCCCTGGCGCACTGACGTCAGGGAGGAGGCGACAACAACCAATGCCAGACCAGGACTTTGGAATTCAGGCCAACTTTGGGTAGCCTGCCAGCGGGATAACCCAATTGTAATGACTGCAACAGTGAATACACTCTAACATCTACATTTATAGTAGGTACACAACTGTTCTTTCTTAAGTTACTAACAAACATTTCTGATGGGTTATCTCAGATTACATCATTCTTGTCACCTCAGCAGGAACTTAAAATTTAACATGTCTGTGAAAAATGCTTCTCTCTCAGAAGCTGACACTTGTCTCTTAGAAGCTTGCCTGAAACTGGGAGTCGTAAAACAGTTAACACTTTAGAAAAATGAATACATAAACAAGTTATGCACTACCTACTCTCTGAAAATCTGCTCACACCTACTCAACATGGCTTTAGACCAAAGCAGAGTACTACTGCTGTCCTACTGTCATTCCTTAATACCATATCCCTCACCAGAGATAACAATAATCTTGTCTCCTGCCTATTCTTAGATCTCTCTAAAGCTTTCGACACCGTCTCCTTCTGCACAAACTAACCAACCTTAACTTCTCCCGTGCTACTGTTGCATGGTTTCCCAGCTACCTCACAGATAGATTTCAAGCAGTGAAGTAGCAATCTGCACTCTCCTCTCCCAGTTAACATGGGTCTCCCTAAGGGTTCAATCCTTGGTCCACTACTTTTCAACATCTTCACTAATCTTATTTATTCTTCCTGTCCTCATTCATCACTGGTCCAATACGCTGATGACTCTGTCATCACTATTGCTGACTCTTTCCGAACTCATTTCTACAATACAGACTTCTTTTAACTGAGTAGAAAACTGGGTTTCTGATAACCAGCTTATCCCTAACTCCCCCAAAAAACTAAGCTACTGCTTTTTCTTCCTAAATAATTACAACCACATTAAATCCACTTTCACAGTCTTACCCCTCAATAACACACACATTAAGATGGAAACTAGCACTAAACTCCTTGGTGTCATGGACGACCAACTTAAATTTGATCTACACATTAACAACTAAACTCATCAGAAACTAGGGCTCCTCTACCATAACAAGTTTCTCACCAGTGTAGCTAAAGTAACTCTCTTATGCCTACCTCCTACCCAGTCTATTATATGGCTGTCAAATTCTTACTTTCCAAACTTGAATCTACCTACAACAAGACAGCCAAATTTTGCAGCCCATCAAACTTAGAAATCACATCACTGTCTCTCACACCTTAACTGGCTAGAACTACCTCACCAGCTTCTTCTTCCTCAACTTCAGATCATCCACTCTAGCCTTTATCAGCCTTCTTATTGTCCTAGCCTATCGTCTGTCATCTCCCACTATTCACCTGCTAGATACCTCCAGAGCTCTAACCTAGATCTGCTACAAACCTAAAATTAAGAAAGGATTTATTTTCTATAGCTGCAATCCTTCCAAGGCCTGGAACAAACTCCCACTAGAGATCAGGTCACTCAAGCAACTTAGTCAATTCAAGCAAGCCACTAAAGAATACCTGTTAAGCCAATGGACCTGCCTCTGTACACACTCCCCCTTAAACAGCTTATCAACCCTAACTGCACACCTCTGTCTGTAGCCGTATTATGTAACTTTCTTTAACGTTCTAGACCTTGTCTCGCATTAACTTTTCTGTCTTAGGCACATTACATACATTCTTTTCTGCATAATGTAAGATTTTACATCTGGTGACAAAATTATTGTTAGTCCTTCTGAATGATGTAGGATTCTAATTCTGGCAGACAATGATTAGTTTACTGTAGTAAATCTTTGTTTTTCATGTATATGTTGCTTTGAATATTTTCTGTAAAGCAGTTGTTGATTGTATACTTATTTTTGTAAATGATCTGTAAAACATGTGGAGCTTTTCTGCCCGGGCCTCCGCTGAAAAAGGACTACTTAGCTCAGTCAGACAAATCCAGTCAACAAAATTAATGTAAATAAATAATAAATTTTAAACCTAGTAATTATTTTTGTTTTAAGACAATAGAAAGACACTCTAGCTGTAGACATCCGGTCTTCTACCTGTGGTAAACACAGTCGTAAAACTATTTACTTATTTTCTTAGAGTTTGCAAGTTAGCTCTGTATGTCCCAATTTCTACTATGAAAACATACATTTGCACAGGCATGTATTCCATATGCATTTCTGCTCTTTTCCAGCAGGGTGCACTGTGGTAACATTGTTGAAGCTCAGCACATAACATACAGATTACTTACATTTGTAGACAAGCCTATGGATCATATTAATATTTGCAATGACATAGAATTATTTATAGCTTGCTGGGCTGGCAGCCTTCACACAGATGCAGAAGGGTGTTCTCCCAACTGTGACCCCCTTGAGTCAGGAAGTCTTCACTAGCTTTACCCCTCCAGTATTGGCTCCTTCTCCTGTTCGACACTTTGTTTAGGAGTCCTTGAATCCGAGTTTGCCAAGACCGTCTGGTTCAGATCCAAGAGTAGTGGTGTCTTCAGATCCGAAGGTTTCTCTGAGTGCCCAGGCTCCAATGAGTTTAGAGCCGAGTGGCGGTCAGAGCCAAAGCTCCGCAGTCAGACCCAAGGTGTTTGAGTCAAGTCAATAGTTTTCTGAGCCATCTCTGCCCCTCAGTGCCTCGGCCCTGGACAGCTCAGCTCCAGCCTCTGCATCGAGTGGATTTCCTTCTGGCCAGATGGAGCCGATGGGATAGAAGCATGGCTTCTCTGCTCCATCAGCTTCCTTCTGCCTGGGATGGTCTGCCTTTGAGGTAGTGGAGAGAGTTTTTTCTGCTTCAGCAGGATGGATGGTCTCTTCCCCCTTAGATCTTCTTTCAGCGTCCCATGTGAATCTGCCTGAACAACCTCAAAAATTGACTCCACAGGGACAGCCAGTTCAACCCCTCCAGACTACCCAGCAAGGTATTTACCCTCTCTTCTGGCACTTCCCTGGAATACCCCACCGAGGAAGTACACCGAAAGAGAAACCGCAGAAGAAGGCATATGGATTACCCTCAGGAATCTATCACAGAAGAGAGAGATTTCGATTAAGGGGAAGGATCCCCAAGATCGCCACCCAATGACATCTCATTTGAAGACATTCTGGAGATCCTCAAGCAATGGGGTGGTTGGTCCTCCCAGACTTCTTGCCCAGAGGAATCAGTGTTTCTGGAGGTGTTTGGATCTGGCCTGTGTACCTCCTGAGTAATTCCATATGCTGATGAGCTCATTGATTTGATCTGTCAGCGGGCTTGGAAGGAACCTGATGCAGTTGAATCTATCCCCAAGAGACCAGACCAAATTCTGGCACCTCTGACAGGAAGGGAACACTGGAACAAGGGAGTACCAGTAAATCCCATGGTTATGGTGGCGGCCACAAAGAAGGAACTTGCAGAACAAAGTCCCACTGTCCGTCCCCCTAACAGAGTCTCCAGAGCTTTGGACAGGTTTGGGAAGCGTGTGTATGCTTCACCAACCTTTACTCTTAGCTCACTGAACTACTTGGCATATTTATTTTATTTATTTTATTTTACATTTGTTGACCGGGCTAGTCTGGCTGGATACATGTCTATTTTCAGCAGAGGCCCGAGGAGAAAAGCTCCACTGTATACTAGTAAATAACATTAAAACAGCCCAGTAAGAGACAAAATTATACGTATTTAAGGAACTATTTCAATATAGCATCGTAACAGTACAGAAGCACTTTAACAAAAGTAAAAAAAATACAGTGAGGATCCCTAATCCCATATTCTTTGCAGAAGCAGGAATAGTAAAAGAGAAAAAATAATAACACAAGATTCTATACAATATTTACAGTGTTAACAGTTGTGATAAACATTTTGTGCCAGGGCACTAGTTTTAAGAAACAGATTTGCACAGCAGGGAGGTACATATAGGTTTAAATAAAAGGTGAGATGACCGGTTGCAGTAATATATCTAGTGTAAGGAGAAAGGTATATTTCACAAGGTTGCAAAGAGATTTGATTAAGGAATTGTGAAATACTCTTTCAGGAACCACTACTGCAGAGACTCAATCTTCGGTACCCTCGGAGTTGGCAACCCTTCAGTCCATTTCAAACTCGTCCATTAGGCTCATCTCTCATACAGCTGAGGGTACCTCAAGGGTGGTGGGTTCAAGCATCTCAATAAGGTGACATGCCTGGACACACTTGTGATTTTGTTGAGCACTTCAAGTCCTCTTTCGTCAGTGCTTCCGTTGACGGATCTTCCTTGTTTGGCCCCATAGTGAAGGACACACTGTCCAGGTGCAGGAAAGCTGGAAAGACTCTGTGCTGTAGGATTACCACTGGCAGTCCAGCTCATTTCCCTTTGGTTTATCTACCACATTTTGGGTGTTCAGAGTGCCTGGCTGTATTAATGGCTTATTTCAGAGCCTAGGGTTTTCACATATATCCGTTTGTGGACAACTGCCTCATTCAGGTGAAAACACTAAAGATAACTGGAGATATTTTTCATAGTCAATGTTGAAGTACTGAATCTTGCATCTTCTTGCCATTCAGAAGCCCGTGAGTGGCCCAATTTCCCGAGTCTGTGCATTATCCCTATCTGAATGACATCAAGGTATAAGAGGGTTGTTTGTGAGCACCATCTTTCAGTTCTTTATAGCTGTGCAGTTCAGTGCACTTCATGTGTGTTCACTATGACCATCTGTCAGTCAGCTCATGTTTTCAGAAAACCATGTCCTCCTCCCAGTCAGGTTAGTACCCTGTTGGGGAAATTTCTTTACTAATTTAATGCTCAAAAAAGTAAACAATTGCTTGAAGTGTGGGAAGAAAATCCCAGATAAAGATTTTCACTTGTTTTGTCTGTTCTGCTTGGGGCCTCAGCATGATGTCTTTAACTGTCCTGACTGAGCAAAATTCCATACGAAAACTTGCAGATGTAGGGCTGAGGTATGTGCCCCATGTATTGAATCATCTTAAGCTTCCTCAGTGATGTCACAATCCACTGCTACCACAGGGCCTCGGCAGACTTTGGCGCCAGCTAGTGTCATTTCAAAAACATGTAGAGACAAAGGGAAAGGACCCTGACGTTTCTGAAGAAGCTCCAACTACCACTCTTAAGTTGACCAACCTAAGCCTTTGCAGCTGCTTGGTCTGGCAACTTCTAGGCCCAAACCCTCTGGCTCAACCCCTCTGGAGGCTGCCATGGTTTTCAGCCTACATATGAATGCCACCATGTTTCACATGTCTTTTGGGTCTGAGGTTGCTCAGTAGGCCTCTGCTTCTGATGTCCGCATTGTGTTTATCGAGGGAGACTCCGTCTTACCCCAACTACTGAAGCTACAACGGAAGTTGTGGTTGGACGACTGCATTCTCCATTTACCCGTTTAAAACAGACAACCAAACTGAAGCAAATCCCTTCATTTGATTCACCACTACCTCCAACCACCTCTTCTCAGACAGAAGCTCATCACCTCCATAAAATAGCACAGGAGTTTATAGCCTTCATGAAATTTAGAGAGCTGTCTCGCTCTTCTATCTCTGAGGCCTCTCCATCTAAAAGGAGCGGGGAAGTAGCTTTTAATGAAGAGGAAGGTTCCTGTAGCTCAGAGGATGAAGAAAAATTGTCTTACTCTGGCAACTTACCACCTCAAACTTACTCTGACTCAGACTGAGATGAGACACACTTCTGCCCCCCCCCCCCCCCCCCATGACCTTTTCTTCAGGGGCACCCTAAATAGAATGAAGGAGGCCTTCAGTTGGGAAAGTAAGCAGTTCTCCACTACAGGGAAGTCCCAAGTCTACCTTCACCCAGACAACTGGATGTTCCTTTAATAGACGTATTAGGTGACAATTTCAAAGACATAGCTCTACCCCCTGCTCCGAGGAACCCAGACAGGTTTTGCAGAGTGCTTGAAACTCACAAGCACCTCTATAAAAGTGCGAAGGCTAATCCTTTTGTCTCCACTGAATCCAGAAAGGGTGTACCTATGCGAGATTTGAATTGTCATTTCATAAGCTTAAGTACCTTGAATCTGTTAAAGACAAAATGCTAGCTAAATAGACTTGCTCGCAGGTAGAACTTTATTCGTGGAAGTTCAGGAGATACCAGAGAAGCTTTACAGGTCTCAGGACATGCTAAAATGCAACTATGATACTTTAGATCCTTCTTGCAGAGCAGCTGCCACAGGTTCTGTCATCCGCAAACATGCATGGCTCAGGACCCAGCCTTTGTCTGATCAGGTAAAGGTTGAACTGCTAGATACCCCATTGGACAAAGAATTCCTTTTTGGTCTACAAGTTGGACAAGTTTTTGAAAAACTGGACAAAAAAGATAAATTAAAACTATGAGCAAATTTTGCCTGTTTATGACCCCCAAGATACAGTATGAATTACCCTTCAAAACCTTGGTCTTTCCCTTCTAGACAAGATAAGGGGATGCCTCCCTGTGATGAAAGACCTAGACAATGAAAGAGATTGCAAACAGAACAATCAAATGGCAGGGGGCGCCAAAGAACCTACCCAACACCCACAGCAACTGTGACTATGATGTTCTTCGTGTTTCACTGTTGCAGTCATCACACTTGGGTTATCTGCCTCAGTCGGCCCAAATACCAGAGACTTAGTATTTCTGCGTCGGATGCTGTCGCTCTAGGACTGACGTCAGGTCGTCAGGGGTATAAAAACAGGCAGCTGACGCCATTACATCAGTCTTTCTTGCCGAGTAGCCCAAAGCAGAAGTAGTTCAAGTGCTGGTCGGCCGCTACATGAATTTTCGTTTACGAATTTAATAATCTTGAAGCACGGCCTTGGACATTCAAGTCCATCTGCAAGCTCAGTTCCTGCCAGGCAAACAAAACTTACAGGCAGACTTAAGCAGAAATCTCCTAGACCCACACGAGTGGCAATTGGAGCACAGCACCTTCAACCTTCTGATTCAGAAATGGGGGACCCCAGAGGTGGATCTCTTTGCCTCCCCCTACAACCACCAGCTCAGCAAATTCTGCATCAGGAATCCTCACAGCAGGGCCTGGAAAGTGAATGCTCTATCTTTTCAGTGGGTAAATCTTTCAATCTATGCCTTTCCCTCTCTGCCCCTCCTTTCAAGAGTATTACTCAAGGTAAAGGACAGACCAAGAACAATTCTGATTGCCCCGGACTGGCCACGCCAGCACTGGTACCCACTTCTGCGCAGCCTGACATCGGTGCCACCCTGGCACCTACACCAGAATCCAACCCTCCTCTCTCAGCAGGAAGGACAGATTCTGCATCCACAACTCCAAACTCTAAATCTTGCAGCCTGGCTTATTCCTTGAATTCTCCCCCAGCAACCTTAAGCAAACAGGTGCTGGACGTCATTCTTGAAGCCAGAAGACCCAATACAAGAAAATCCTATGCTGGTAAGTGGAAAAGGTTCTGCTCATGGATTCAATCTAAAGGAGAGGACACAACACTGCCCTCTCTGCCTCTTATCCTGGATTACTTAGCAGATCTACTCCACAAAGGCCTGTCCTTTTCTTCCATTAAGATTCATGCCTCAGCCATTTCTGCTCATTACAACACTGAGCCACCTCTCTTCTTGCACGCTCTTATCAAACAGTTCCTGAGAGGGGCAAACAACTTAAGACCACCAAGGAGAGCACCCACCCCTGCTTGGGACCTTAACTTTGTACTGGAAAAGCTCACGCCTCTTTGAACCTGCTGCATCAGCAGAGTTAAAATTCCTCTCTTGTAAAACAGCCTTACTTGTAGTGATCACTTCAGCTGGAAGAGTGTCTGAGCTACAAGCTCTCATGGCTGTGGAACCCTTCATTATTTTCCACGCTGACAGGGTTTCCCTCAGGACTGACCCTTCCTTTAATGCCCAAAGTGGTGTCCAGTGTGGCTTTCAATCAATCCATCCATTTGCCAACCTTCTTTCCTAATCCTCAAAATAAAGGGGAAAGGATCCTGCACTCCTTGGACGTGCGTGGACAGCTCAGATTCTACCTTGATAGGATTAAGCCCTTCAGAAAATCTGACCAGTTACTAGTCAGCTTTGCAACGAGGCAGAGGGCAAGACCGTTTCAAAACAAACCATTTCCAAATGGATAGTACACTGCATCCATTTCTGCTACAAGCACCATGGAAAACTAACCCATCAGGGGGTCAGAACACATTCCACTAGGGCAACATCTACCTCTACAGCATTTCTCAGGGGAGTCCCTACCAGGGATATCCTGGAGACTGCTACCTGGAGCTCTGTACACACCTTCACCAAGCATTACCACCTGCCTCTCTTTTCCAAATCCAGGGCAGTATTTGCTACAGCAGTCCTGCAAGGCATACTAGCCAGCCCTAACTCTTCTTGACTGTCTCCACCCTTCTTCAGCTTTGGGAATCCACCCAAGTGTGATGACTGCAACAGTGAAACACGAAGAACATAGTACAGTTGTGTACACCTACCATAAATGTAGATGTTCGAGTGTATTCACTGTTGCAGTCCTGGTTTCCCTCGCTCCAGCCCTCTGGTTTACTCTCTCTCTCCTATCTATGGCTATTACTAACCCTTTCTGGGGTATTGGTATTTACTTTTTACTGGTGGTGTGTTCCCCACCATAACCTAGCTCCCTTTTTGGGGAGCTCGTGACATTTGGGGCAAGAAAAACTGATGTAATGGTGTCGGCTCCCTGTTTTTATACCCCTGATGACCTGACGTCAGTCCTGGAGCATCAGCATCTGACGCAAGAATGCCAAGTCTCTGGTATTCGGGCCGACTGAGGGCTACCTGCAGGCAGATAACCCAAGTGTGATGACTGCAACAGTGAATACATTTGAACATCTGCATTTATGTTAAGTGTACACTGTACTTTCTACCACTTCCTCCCTTACCCCTTCCCATACCTTCTAAACCTCTTGCAAGAAAACTCTCCTCCTTTCTAATGAAACCAGTGGAATCTATCACCAGGGACCATTGGATCCTCAGCTTGAAAGAGAAAGGGGTACTATATTCACTTCAAAGAAATTACACCCTTCTTGGCAATACAAAACCACCAAAAGAACAAGAAAGTCTCTGACTACCGATCCTCAGGGAATTACTTCAGCAAGGATCCATTCAGCCTGTCCCTATACTCCGGCATTTTTCCTAATCCAAGAAAAAGAGGGCACTTAGAGACCCATCTTGAACCTTTCGAAGCTAAACAATACGTTCTTTGTGTTTCACTGTTCCATTCCTAAGTTATGGTACTTCCTGCCATGGAACCCCTTGACCGGCGCAGCGGTTTCCCTCCTGCACCCAGCAGACACCCTGTCCCCGACATCTGGGTATAAATGGAGTCTGCCGGCACCATGATCTCAGATGTCCTATTCCAGTGTTGCAGTAGTCTACTTGTGGGTTTACCCTTTTTCCTCTCAAGTTCGTCTGTCCAGCTTTCCAAAGATTTTCAGTCCCTTTTGGTGCATCAGACGTCTGATGTGGCTGTTGGAGCGTGGGCATTAAAAGTGATGTCTGCACGCACCAGCCCTCAGAACTTTTCAGCCGCCAGTCGTACGCCAGGTGCTTCTGCTTCTCGCGGATTTCGGATCAGAATAAATATTCCGTTAAGTACACTATTAGGGATTCTTTCAGTCCTATTTTGTTTATTTATAGTCTGTTCATCTCATCCGGTAAGGGCAAGTGCAGTCGGCAGATTCCCCACAAAGACACCCATGACCACTGTCTCTTTTGTTTAGGCAGGGAACACGACCACGAGAACTGCGCCATTTGCCGTTCGTTTGTCCCTAAGACCTTGTGTCGCCGTTTGCAGGCCTTGCATTTGTATTTAGAGAACCAGCGCTTGAAACAGATAGCATTAGGGATGGAGGCCGTGTCCAACGCCCTGTCTGAACCTCCTAGGAAAAGGGCCAAGTCCTTGCGGCCTATGTTGTCAGCTGCACCTCTGTTTGCTGTACCTCAGCCTGTAGCCGATGTCAGCTTGGCTGAGGCTCTGGCATCCGCCAGTGTAGATAAAGCAAGTACCTCCTGAGGAAGCCGCACAATCTCGAGCGGGCAACATGTCCACAGAGGATTTACCGGTGCCTGCCTTAGACACCGGGAGGGAACCAGCGTTTACTTTGGGCCTGTTGGATGCCACCTCCGCCATCCCAGCACCTGGGCCAAGGCCTATCCCTAGCCAAACGCCATCGATGCCTTCAAAGAAAAGGCAAAATAAACAAGACACCTTACTTTAGCCTCTGAAAGCATGCCAGATTGGCAGGCCTTCAGCCATAGCTTGTTCAATGCCTTTATGGCCCTTAGGCCTTCTGCAGAACACTCTACCACTGTTCTTCCCTTCTTTAGTCCCAGACCTCCCTTCCATGAAAGGGAGGGTAGATCAGCTTGAAGAAGAGGAATTATCTGATTCCTCTGAGGGCTGTCTTTCATACTCCTCCCAGATCTCGTCCCCCCTGGGATATGGATCTTCTGAGGAGGGCGCTGTTGAACCTGATTCCCGTGTAGGGGATCTTACCTTTGTGGAAACTGTTAATAAGATAAAAGACCACTTTTAAGTGGCAGTCCTCAGATATGACTGATGTACAAAAGAAGGTTTATGACCTTATTCAAATGGACTCTCCCAATCCCTCTGCCATCCCTCCTATTCATCCAGCATTCCTGGATGCATTTTCCTCAGCCTCTTATTAACCCGGATTCCCAACTTCCAGCCCCATGTAGAGCAGACAGACTATATAAAATCCCCGAGATGGAAAAATTTCTCTAAGTGCCCTCCTGCTGATCGTGCTACTATCTCCATCTCTACGGATAGGGCCTCCAAGCTCCTTCCTACAACTACTATCCTCCCTGCTAAGGACAGCACGACTATGGAGAAGTTGGGGAAGAAAATCTACACCTCTGCTACCCTCTCATATAGAGCCATAAACTGTCAAACTCATATGACCAAATACTCCTTAGTTCTGCTGGACAAAGCCACTAAGGGTTTTAGATGACATCCGTGACTGTGCAGCCAAAGCTTCCTTGTCTTCACTGATAGCACTTCTCTCTCAAGTCAACAGGCATTCCTTAAGATGCACTTGTGATGCAGCTGAAGCCTTAGCCAGATCAGCTGCATCAGCTTCAGTACTAAGAAGGTGCTCATGGCTGCGACTTCAGCCTCTCCCAGATGACTTCAGGGCCAAACTCCTTGACTCACCTTTGGATCATTCAGCCCTTTTTGCTACAAAAGTTTCTGACCTGTTTAAATCCTTGCAACAGAAAGGAAAAGAATCACAGAGCCTAAAACACATCCTATTGTCGCCTATTCCAAAGTTCCAGAGGAACTACCCAGCAAATACACAGTTTATCAGGAAAACCTGTAGGCCTGTTGCCCCCCCCCCCCCCCGATCTAGAAGACCCCTAGAAGACAGCCTCCTCAGGCTAGGCCTTCTCAGTCTTCCAGCCTAAAGCCTCCCTCTCCTGATAGAGCAGGTAGTGTCTGCCTGCCTGCCAAAATTTCAGCCCCCCCACCCCACCCCCCTCATCCATAGCCCTATCTGCCCATCTCTCTCACTGTCTCCCTGCATGGTCACTCATTATCACAGACAAATGGTTTCTTTCCATCTTACAGAACAGCTACTTCATGTTCTGGATCACCCCCCCCCCCCCAGTAAGACTGGGTATACCACAACCTCGTCCCAGTCAAGTACCCCTCCCCCATCAGGTTTTGCAAACCCTGCTACTACAAGGCACCAAAGAACCAGTACCTACACAATCAAAAAGAAAAGGATTCTATTCCACAATCTTTTTGGCACCCCCAAAGGGAAGGACCATGGTGGCTGATTCTGGACCTCGTTCTCCTCAACGTCTTCCTAAAAGTTCCAAACTTCAGGATGCTCACCCTACCTACTCTTTCCACTCATCCTTCCTCAGGATTTCATGGCAACCCTGGACATAAAGGATGCCTACCTTCACATACCTATAAAGCCCGTCTTCAGGAAATACTTGAGATTTCTGGCAGGCTCATCTCACTTTCATTTCTGTGCCTTGCCCTTTGGGCTTTCTGCTGTCCCCTGGATATTTACAAAATGCCTGGCTCCAGTCATCACCTACTGCAGGAAAAAGGGAGTCCAGTTATTCCCTTACCTAGACGATCTCCTAATTCAGGCAAAAGGCAAGGAAACTCTTCTCTGTCACTCCCAGGACCTTCTGGTACTCTTACAGTCTCTAGGGTTCATGATCAACTTCCCAAAGTCCCACCTCATCCCCACACAGGATGTTGTCTTCCTGGGTTGCAGGATCAGGACAGACCTCATAAAGGCCTTCCTTCCAGCAGAAAAGGTGGTATCCCCCTCACACCACCTTCTTGCTACCCTACAATCAACAGAATTGACTGCAAGACAGATTGTGAGACCTCCAGGTTACATGGCAGTTACCATTCCTATGTTGCCCCTAGCAAGGATTCACAAGAGGAAACTTCAGTGGTACCTCTGGTCGGTGTGGACTCTGCACTCCCACCCTGTAGAGTTCAGGATTCCCCTGCTTACATCAGGAACTGAGATGGTGGGTGGCTCAGGTAGCCTAGAACCCAGGACTTCCTCTGCAAACACCCTCTCCCTCCCAGACCATGCACAACACATGCCTCAGACCTGGGCTGGGGAGCAACTCTGGGGAAAAGGAAAGTACAAGGTTTGTGGACAGACAGGCAAACGAGATCACATAAACATCAGAGAAATGAGAGCCATCCTCCTTGCTCTACAGTTCTTCCATCCCTACCTAGAGCAGGGCCATCTAAAGATATTCACAGACAACACCACAGTCCTGTGGTATCTCAACAAGCAGGGAGGGACCAAATCCTACCGTCTATGCAGACTAGCTCTGTGGGTGTGGGAACTGGCTACCTCTCAGGGGATCACCCTTCAGGCAGCCTACATCCCATCCCTGCACAACTCCCATGCAGGTTACCTAAGCAGAACCATTTCAAACAACCACAAATGGATGCTGCAAAGAGATGTTTTCCTGAATATGGTCCACAGGTAGAGTATTCCACAAATAGACCTGTTCGCCTCCTCCATAAATGGCAACTTCCTGGCTACTGCACCAGGACACCTGACCTCAAGGCACTGGCAGCAGATGACTTCTCGGTAACCTGGAAGGGGAAATTCATGTATGCATTCCCCCCCTTCCCATTGATACAAAGGGGGCCCTGCTGTAAATTCAGCAGGACTCACCCAAAATCTTGCTTGTGACTCCCTTCTGGCCAAGACAACACTGGTTCCCTCTTCTTCTTCACCTGTCCAAGGGCAATCACCACAAGTTACCCCCTTCAGTAGACCTGCTCACACAACACAAGGGGATTCAGATACACCCACAGTGGCAATCCATGCACCTCACTCTGTGTATGATAGGATTCTGATCCCCTTCAGACACCTGTATAACGAGGACTTGCTCACTGTTGTGCAGGAGGCCAGGAAACCCAACGCAAGGAAATCCTATCTCTCAAAATAGAAAAGATTTTCTCTCTGGTGTCACAAAAGACAGTTGGACCCAGTGGAAAGCGATATGCCTCTCATCCTGTCATACCTGTGTGAACTCATGCAGACAGGGTTGTCTTACTCATCTCTGGAGGCACACTTGTCTGCTATCTGTGCCTGCCTCCCCCTAGATTGACCCCTTGCATCCAGGCTCCCCTCCAAACTTTTCCTCAAAGGTGTATTACACTTAAGACCACCCAAGAAACCGTCTTCCCTCTCTGGGTCCTAAACTCTGTTCTAGAAAAACTCACTCTAGCCCCTTTTGAGCCAGCTGAAAAGTCCACCTTAAAATTTTGCACATGGAAAACTGTATTGCTGGTAGCTCTGACTTCTGCCCAAAGGGTTTCAGAATTGCAAGCTCTTATGGGTACACCACCTTTCCTAATCTTCCACCTGGACAGGGTGACCCTCCGGACTAACCCGTCATTCATTCCCAAAGTAGTGAATGACCTATCCCTGAACCAGCCCATCCACCTGCCCACCTTCATCCCTAACCCACTGGGGGATAGTGAGAGAGTGCTATATTCCCTAGACGTCCACAGACAACTTAGATTTTATCTACATAAAACCAAACCCTTTAGGAAGTCAGACCAGCTGTTTGTCTCCTTCCACTCCAGGGCCTTAGGGAAAGCTGTGAGCAAGCAGACCATTTTGGCCTGGATCTCCAGGGCCATTTCCTTCTGTTACCTACACCATGGTAAGACCTTGCAGGGCAATGTCAAGACCCATTCCAGTACAGCAGTGGCCTCTTCTGGAGCCTTCTTTAAAGTGCTAGACACCAACTCCATACTTGAGGCAGCCACTTGGTCCTCATACACACCTTCACCAAACACTACAAACTGGACCATATCTCCAGAGCCAGGGCTGGGTTTGTCGGGGCTATCCTACACAGATTCCTGGAAACTTCATCTAGGCCACCTCCCAATCCTCAGTATGCTTTGGCACTCACCCACAAGTAGAATACTGCAACATTGGAATAGAAAGATGTAGGAAAGTTGTGTAAAATCTTACCATAACCATAGATGTCATTCTCTTCCATGTTGTACTATTCCTTCCCACCCACCTTCCCCACTTGTATGGCTGCACTTGCCCTCCTGGGCGATAATGGACAGGCTATGCCCTTACAGGACTGGCTCCAACTGGGGCTTTTACTACGTTCTGGGGGCTAGTGCATGCAGACGTCACTTTTAAGGCCCACGTTCCAACTGCCACGTTAGGCGTCCGACACACCAAGAGGGACTGAAAGTATTTAGAAACGTGGCCAGATGAACTGGAGAGGAAGAAGGGTAAACCCACAAGTAAGAGTACTGCAGCATGAAAGAGAAGGACATCTCTGGTTATGGTAAGATTTTACACAACTTTCCTTTCTTTCTTGCCCTAACAAGATTCTAAAAAGTTTAGCTAAAATCTCAGCCATATGCCCAATAGCTCTGCTGCTAAAGTGAGCACAGAACCAACAGATGTTCTTCCTGTTTCACTGTTGCAGTCATTACATTTGGATAATCTGCTGGCAGGTTGACCTCAGTCGGCCTGAATACCAAAGTTTTGGGTCCTGCGTCTGTTGCTGTCTCCTCTTCCATGACATCAGGTCGTCAGGGGTATAAAACAGGCAGCCGACACCATTTTCTTTAGTCTTTCTTGCACACGGTGCCCGAAGCAGAAGCAGTTCGCAAGTGCCGGTCGGCCGACTCCTGAAATTTTCGAATTCAAGTTTCAGAACCGAAGTCTTCAATTAAAGCTAAGTACCCCGTTGGGGAAACTTTTTCTTGCTCCATACCGATGCCAGTAAAAGTTAATAATTGCATTACTTGTGGGAACCAAATACCTCATAAGGATTTTCATTTGTACTGTATTCCTTGCCTAGGCCCAGATCATAACGTGCCTTGCTGATGGTTTTGTGCTAGAGTTTAACTAGTGCACTGTTAAGTGTCAGTATATCTTTGCTTCAAAATATTTTGGAAACAGATTTAACTATTCTGAAATGTCGTCGGATAGCAATCAGACTACCGGAGTTCACTAAAAACGCAAAAAAAAGGACAGAGACAGACCGTCGAGGTCCAAAACCGACGAAGCTTCTCCTAAGCCAGTCGCCAGTTCGCTGGTACTCTGTGAGGCGCTTTTGCAGCCCCTGATTCCTGCTACTTTCGAGTCGCAGGCCTCTACCGAGACCCATGTGGGGTCCGGCATGCTGCGAGATTCTCTAAAGTATTGTACCCGTGAATGTCTCTCCCTCGGATGGGTCCGGAGCCGCTGAGCAGGCACCGGCTTCTGAGGGTGTCTTCAGGCCTCAACATTTCTATATAAAACCGACACCAGCTTCAAAAACAAAGACAAAAGCAACTTCTAAGGCTAAAAAAAAGATGCATGAACCACATGCTCAGGCCTCTCTGCCCAAAAAGCAGATGATCAAAATGGCTGAAGACCTAATTACCTTGATCAGGGGTTCCCAACCCCCCTCCCCCCCAATAAGAGGCCTAGGCAAGACACTGATTATGAATCTTCAGATCAGGTTTCTATTTCTTCTGATCAGGAATTTTCTATACCAACCCTATGAGGATTCAGATGCAGAGGAATCCATCCCATCTGCATCTCCTCCTGAAGATTATTCCTTTGGAGAAACCTTGCATACTTTGAGGGAACATTTTCATTGGGAGAGTCAAGATTTCTCAGAATCAAAAGAGGCTTAGGGATTTCCTTCTTCTCCCTCAGCATAGGCCTTTAGCCATTCCTACTGTATTAGACATTGTTGATGTGTTTTTGGAATCAAGCATTATTCCAGATTCCTTACCTCTGGCTCCTAGCAAGCCAGACAGATATTACAGGGTTCCTGCAGCTGACCCTGAAACTATCTCACAGGGTCCCAAAGGTGTAAAGGCCTCAACAACTAAGAATCCTACCCCCTCTGATAAAGATTCCAGGGCGCTGAATAGATAGGGAAAGAAGGTTTATACGTCTGCAACCTTGGCAATTAGGGCCTTAAACTGCCAGTTTCATATGCTTAAATATTAACAGCATGTTATGGGATTATTGAAACAGAAAATGATGTTGATTTCTGAATGTGTGGAAAATAAAGAATTACAGGAATTATTGCATGCAGCAGAACAAGTTGGAAAGCATACTTTGCAATGTGGTTTTGATTCCTTGGAGGCCTCCTGCAGGGCCGGAGTTACTGGATCTGTGATTAGAAGGCATGCCTGGCTAAAGGAGCAAAATTTGCCTGATCATGTTAAAGCTAAATTGTTGGATGCACCTTTACAGCATGATACTCTGTTTGGTAATAAGGCAGAAGAGGTTTTAAAGAAAATGGAAGACAAAGCTAAGTCTATGCAAACTAAAAGACTTTTTATAAGTGCAGCCACCAAGATTCAGTAGACACTGGCCTACAAAAAAGTGGTCCTTTCCTGTGTCCGACAGAGCTTCACGGGGCAAATCCAGGCACTCAAAGTGCTCTAGATACCAATCACAGGATTCTTACAGGTCAAAGCAATGGGGTGCCCCTACCTCCAAATCTGGAGGAAATAAAGCGCAACCCTACAGTAAACAGTCTCAATGACTTTCCCCTACCATCACCAAGCACTTATCTTTTGGCAGCCCCCTTAGGGGGAAAACTAGAACTTCATGCTCAAAATTGGCAGTTAATAACCTAGGACAAGTGGGTATTAAACATAGTATCCCAGGGATACAGTTTTAATTTCCACACACTGCCAATTCCAAATGGTTGGCCAGATCTGCCACACAATCAATGGGCAGAGTCACAGAAACAAGTTATGTCCCTCATGGATATGGGAGCTATTCAGCCAGTGCCAGAACAGGAAAAAGTTCAGGGGTTTTACTCAAGACTGTTCTTGGTACTCAGAAAAGACAATGCCTGGCGCCCAATACTGGATTTATCAATTTTGAACACATTCTTGGACATTCCAAAATTCAAAATGCTAACTTTGCAGCAGCTTCTGCCCATGCTAGGCAAGAACACTTGGCTAGTGACTCTAGACTTAAGAGGCATACCTGCATATCCCGATAAGGGAATCGTGCAGAAGATACCTCCGCTTCAAGGCTGGTTTTTTGCATTACCAATTGTCTGCACTGCCCATTGGCTTATCTACTGCGCCAAGGATCTTTACAAAGTGCCTGGCACCAGTAATTACATTTTGCAGACAAAGAAGTATATAAATCTATCCTTACTTGGACAACTGTCTCATTCAATTAGAAAACAAGGACATTCTTCAACATCTGGCGTTTGTGAAAAGACTTCTAACATGCCTAGGGTACACAATAAACGAAAATAAATCACAACTGGTGCTGCAAGCCTGAATACAACTGCCCAGATAGCTTACCTTACGCCAGACAAACAAAGGCAGCTGACTATTTACTTCAAACAGATGGCAACAAAAACCCGGTTATCTGCAAGACAAATTCTTCAAGCTTTCAGGTTCATGGCATCCTGCATTCTACTGATTCCATATGCAAGACTGCATATGAGGAAACTACAGTGGTACCTAAAAAGTTTATGGAGTCAACATTGTCAGTCTGGAAACAATGATTCCTCTCATTCTTTGCCTACAACAGGAGTTTCTTTGGTGGGCAGGACTTGTCACCAGAACATGGGATGATCTTTCACTCTACCCCCTGCCAACCAAATCCTAACTACAGACGCATCAGACTATGCTTGGGGGGCCCATCTGGCAGGGAGATGCATTCAGGGCATATGGAGCCCAAAACAAATGCATCTGCATATCAACCAGAAAGAAATGTTAGCTGTTCAGAATGCTCTGACAGCCTTCAAGGACTTACTTCATCCAGGACAACTACTGATAAAGACAGACAACACCAGGGTTATGTGGTACATAAACAAGCAGGGGGGCACACACTCCTACCCCCTTTGCAGACTAGCCATGGCATTGTGGGACACAGCCTTGACTTACCAAGTGCATCTTCAAACTCAGTTCCTGCCAGGAAAACAAAATACTCTGGCAGACTACCTAAGCAGAAACCTTGTGGACCCTCACGAGTGGAAACTGGATCCACAAGTCTTCAGCACGATAACAAAGAAATGGGGGAGCCCGGACCTAGATCTATTTGCCTCTCCCCAGAATTATCAACTGGATACTTTCTGCACAAGGACTTATCACAGGCAAGCATGGAAAGTGGATGTCCTATCCTTCAGTTGGGAAAACCTATCAGTCTACACCTTTTCTCTTCTGTCTCTTCTTCCAAAGGCCCTACTAATGGTCAGACAAGAAAAAACAAAAATGATTCTAATTGCCCCAGGCTGGCCTCGCCAACACTGGTACCCAATCCTGAGGAATATGTCTCAACTCCCTCCTTGGTACTTGCCTCAAATACCTTATCTACTGTCTCAGCAGAACAATCAAATCCTGCACAATCCGCTCCAAACTCTGAACCTGGCAGCATGGCTGATCATGTAGTTAATCAAACAACACCTCTCAGTAAATCTGTGATGGATGTCATTTTGGAAGCCATAAGGCCTAGTACTAGAAAATCTTATGCTGATAAATGGAAGAGATTCTGTGCTTGGAACCAAGCACAAGGAACTGACACAGCAAAGCCAAATATTCCTCAGATTTTACAATACTTGACTGAGATGCTTGACAAGGGCCTATCTTTTTCATCAATAAAAATCCATGCTTCTGCCATCTCGGCTCATTTCAACACAGAGCCACCGATCTTTTCTCACCCTTTTCTAAAACACTATCTTAGAGGGGCCAAAATTTTAAGGCCTCCCAGAAGATCACCAATTCCTGCGTGGAGCCTCAATTTTGTGTTGGAAAAGCTCACCCTGCCACCATTTGAACCAGCTGCTACTGCATATGTAAAGTTTTTATCCTGGAAAACAGTTTTACTTCTGGCAATCACTTCAGCAAGAAGGGTTTCAGCGCTACAGGCCCTCATGGCTGTGGAGCCTTTTATTATATTTTACCCTGACAGGGTGTCCCTCAGGACCAATCCTTCCTTTATGCCTAAGGTTTTATCCAAATCCATGAACAAGGGGGAGCGATTCTGCATTCCTTGACTGCACAGACAACAAGATTAGACTTAAACAATCTACATCAGCAGCTTTTCTCAGGAGGGTAACCAAAGACATTTCTTCTGCTGCTACTTGGAGTTCTTCTTATACTTTTACAAAGCATTCTCATTTGCCCTCTTTCTAGTTCAGGGTTTCCTTTGCCACTGCAGTTTCTTTTAGCCGCCTCCTAATGCTCACGGAGAACATAGTACAGTTGTATACACTTACCATAAATGTAGAGTGTATTCACTGTTGCAGTCCGGGTTACCCACCCGCCATCCCCCTTTATTCTACAGCTTTTCTTTCCTTCACTATAGTCTACAGCCTTTGTGGTGTATTTACTTTTAGATGAAGGTAAAGTTTATGTTGTGACAATTGCATATATTTATAGGTTTATATATATATATATATATATATATATATATATATATATATATATATAATTTTTTTTGCTCCCCATTTGGGGGGCACCTGACATCTGGGGCAAGAAAAACTAAAGAATGGCGTTGGCTGCTTGTTTTATACCCCTGACGTCATGGAAGAGGAGATAGCAACCGACGCAGGCCCCAAGACTTTGATATTCAGGCCAGCTGAGGGCAACCTGCCAGCAGATTGCCCAAATGTAATGACTGCAACAGTGAATACACTCGAACATCTACATTTATGGTACGTGTACACAACTGTACTTTAGGAATGTTATGTTCTTGGCCCAAACAAGTCTCACAAAAGGAATGAAAGTCATTGTGTGGTTACTGCTTGTCACAGAGGAGATGGATGATGTTCATCGTGTTTCACTGTTGCAGTCATTACACTTGGGTTATCCTGCTGGCAGGCTACCCGCAGTCGGCCTGAATTCCAAAGTCTTGGTCCTGCATCGGTTGTTGTCGCCTCTTCTGCGTCGGTTGCTGTCTCATCTTCATGATGTCAGGTAGTCAGGGGTAAAAAGAATACAGCCGATGCCATTACATCAGTCTTTCTTGCCGTGCGGTGCCCGAAGCAGAAGCAGTTCGCAAGTGCCAGTCGGCCGACTCCTGAAGTTTTCGAGTTTCAGATCCGAAGTCTTTGAAAAAGCTAAGTACTCCAGTGGGGATCCTTTTTCTTGCTCTAAACCGATGTCAGTAAAAGTTAACAATTGTATTTCTTGTGGAAAGCAAATACTTCATAAAGACTTTTGTTCGTACTGCATTCCTTGCTTAGGCCTAAACCACGATGTCCCTCGCTGTCAGTTTTGTGCCCTAGTCAACCCTCGCACTATTCGTCATCTGTTCATTTTCGCATCTAACTATTTTGGTACTCTGTTCAATTATCCAGAAATGGCTTCAGTAAGCCACCCGACTACTGACATTCTGAAAAAATAAAGATAAAGACAGACCACATAGGTCAAAGCTGCCGATGATGCTTCCGTTAAGCTAGTCGCCAGTACTCAGTGAGGTGCTTTCGCAGCCCCTGATACCCACTGCTTCAGATTCGCAGGCCTCTACTGAGACCCATTTGGAGTCCGGTATGCCGCAAGATGCTTCTTCGACTATGGAACCTGCGGATGTCTCTACCTTGGATGGGTCTGGAGCCACTGTGCAGGCACTGGCTTCTGAGGATGTATTCAGGCCTACTGACTTGCATATCAGACCTACGCCATCTTCTTCTTCAAGGCCTAAAACTCTATCCACGCCTAGAAAACCGACGCCCAGACCGCATGATCAGGCCCCTATGCCAAAATAAGAATGGCTGAAGACCTTATTACTCTAATCAGGGGAAGCCACCCTTCTCCCTCTAAGAGACCTAGAACTGATTTTTCTACTGATTCTTTGGATCAGGATTCTGAGATTTCTGTTTCTTCTGATGACAAAGATTTGCCCTTATCTACCTATGGGGATTCTGATGCAGAGGACTCAATTCCCTCTGCTTCCCCTCCAGAAGATTTCTCTTTTGGTGAAACTTTGCATACTCTTAGAGAGCATTTCCGCTGGGAAAGCCAGGATTACTCTGACTCCAAAAAGAGATTTAGGGAATTCTTACTCCTACCTCAACACAGGCCTTTAGCTATCCCTCCTGTACTGGACATTGTAGATGATGCCTTTATGGAATCTAGCCTGGCCCCAGACACTTTACCTCCGGCTCCTAGGAAACCTGACCGGTATTAGAGTACCTGACTCTCACAAGTTCCTCTTTAAGAATCCTACTGCGGATCCAGAGACCATTTCACAGGGACCCAAAGGCATTATGGCTACTACTGCCAAAAACCCTACCCCCTCTGATAGATTACAGGGCCCTGGACAGATGGGGTAAGAAGGTATACACTTCTGCTACTTTGGCCATTAAGGCCTTATACTGCCAGTTTCATGTGTTGAAGTATCAGAAGCATATTATTGGATTACTTAAACAGAAAATTATGTTGATTCCTGACTGTGCTGAAAATAAAGAATTACAGGATTTAATGCATTCTGCTAAAAAGTTGGTAAACATACTTTGCAATGTGGTTTTGATTCCTTAGAGGCATCTTGCAGGGCTGCTGTCACTGGGTCTGTACTTAGAAGGCATGCTTGGCTTAAGAAGCAAACTTTACCTGATAATGTTAAAGCTAAATTACTTGATGCTTCCTTAAACCAAGACCGCCTGTTTGGCAACAAAGCAGAAGTAGTACTTAAAAAGATGGAGGAAAAAGCTAAATCTATGCAAACTGTTAAAGATTTCCTGCAAGTACAGTTCCCAGATTTAGTAGGCACTGGCCTTCAAAGAATTAATACTTTCCTGTCTCTTCCAGGCCTTCTCAGTCCAAACCTAGGACCAGCAGACCACCCAGAGTTCAGTCTCAAGGTACTCACAGGCCTAAGCAGTGGGGGGCTCCCTCTTCCAAAGCTGGAAGTGGTAAGACACCTCCCTATAGTAAACGGTCACAGTGACTTAACCTTAAACCTTCCAAGCCCTGCTCAACTAACTGTTTCTTTGGGGGGAAAGATTGTCCTGCATGCAAAAAACTGGGAACTCATTACCCAAGACAAATGGGTTCTAAATATAGTTTCCCAAGGATAGATTCCACTTCCACTCCTTACCAACCCCAAACGGTTGGCCAGACCTACCCCCAAATCAGTGGGCAGAGGCTCAACAGCAGATTCTCAATTTTCTAAGTATCAGGGCTATTCAACCTGTCCTTAAAGAGGATTTGGGACAAGGTTTTTACTGAAGACTTTTCCTGGTACCCAGAAAAGACAGTACCTGGCGTCCTGTCCTGGACTTGTCTTTCCTAAACACCCTTTTGGTAATCTCAAAATTCAAAATGCTAACTCTTCATCATCTGCTTCCCATGCTAGGCAAAAATGCCTGGTTGGCAACATTGGATTTAAAGGAAGCTTACCTGCATATCCCAATAAGGGAATATTGCAGAAAATACCTATGCTTCAAAGCAGGCTACATGCACGATCAGTTCTCTGCACTGCCCTTTGGCTTATCTACTGTGCCCAGGATATTCACAAAGTGCCTAGCTCCAGTCATTGCATTCTGCAGGCAAAGAAATATTCAGATATACCCGTACCTGGACGATTGTCTAATTCAGGCAGTAAGCCAGGACATACTATTAAATCATCTGGCATTTGTAATGAAACTGCTAACCTCACTGTGGGGTACACCATAAACAAAAAGAAATCTCACCTAGTACCCTGTCAACAAATTGTATTCCTTGGAGCAAGCTTGAATGCAACTTCCCAGATGGCCTACCTCACGCCAGGGAAACAAGTTTATTTGACTGCCTACTTTAAACTACTGGCCACAAAGACCCAGATATCTGCAAGGAAAATACTGCAAGCCCTGGGGATCATGGCCTCTTGCATTCTTCTAATTCCATATGCAAGACTGGATGTGAGGAAACTACAATGGTATCTAAAAAGCCTATGGTGTCATCATTCTCAGGACCTGGAATCAATGATTCCCATCATTCCTTGTATAAAGACAAAAAGTTCCTTTGGTGGACAGAGGCCTGCCACCACAACAAGGGACTGCCATTCACTCTACCCCCTGCCGCCCGAACCCTAACAACAGATGCATCAGATTATGCATGGGGGGCTCACTTGGCAGGGCAGTGCATTCAGGGCAAATGGAACCCAAGTCAAATGCACCTGCATATCAATCAAAAAGAAATGTTAGCTGTGCAGAATTCTCTGACAGCCTGCAAGGACCACATTCTTCCAGGACAATTATTGGTAAAGACGGACAACACCACTGTTATGTGGTACATAAACAAGCAAGGGGGAACCCACTCTGCAGGCTAGCCATGGCTCTGTGGAACACAGCCTTGAGCTACCAAGTCCGCCTACAAGCTCAATTCCTGCCAGGCAAGCTAAATACACTGTCAGATGACCTAAGCAGAAATCTCATGGACCCACACGAGTGGAAACTGGAGCCAAAGATATTCAGTATTCTGAGAAACAGACGGGGGAGCCCAGAGATAGACCTGTTTGCCTCCCCTCAGAACTACTAATTGGACAAATTCTGCACAAGGACTTCCCACAGCCAAGCTTGGAATGTGGATGCCCTGTACTTTACCTGGAAAAGCCTCTCAGTTTATGCCTTTCCTCTCCTTTCAAAAGTTTTACTAAAGGTCAAACAGGACAATTCAAGGACAATACTCATTGCACCAGACTGGCCACGCCAGCATTGGTATCCCCTCTTGCGCAGTATGTCACTACTGGAACCATGGCACCTGCCTCAGACTCCTTCCCTACTGTCACAACAGGAGTACCAGATTCTGTACCCCCAGCTTCAAACCCTGAACCTGACAGCCTGGCTAATTACCCGAGTTCTCCTATACAATCCCTCAGCAAACAAGTGCCGGATGTCATCCTGGAGGCAAGGAGGCCTAGTACTAGAAAATCCTATGCTGAAAAGTGGAAAAGATTCTGTTCCTGGAGCCAGACTTAGGGGATGGGCACAACAGTGCCCAGTTTACCGCATATTCTTAAGTACTTAACAGAGATGCTTCACAAGGGCCTTTCCTTCTCTTCCATTAAAATTCATGCCTCAGCCATTTCAGCATATTATAATACTGAGCCACCCCTCTTCTCTCACCCCCTACTGAAACAATTCCTCAGAGAGGCCAAAAATTTAAGACCACCCGAGGAGCGCTCCTACCCCTGCCTGGGACCTTAACTTTGTATTGGAAAAGCTCACTCTACCTCCTCTTGAGCCAGCTGCAACTGCTGAGTTGAAATTTCTTTCTTGGAAAACAGCCTTCCTTCTAGCCATCACTTCAGCAAGAAGGGTGTCTGAATTACAGGCCCTCATGGCAATGGAGCCTTTTATAATTTTTCATGCAGACAGGGTGTCCCTCAGGACCACTCCTTTCTTTATGCCCAAAGTGGTATCCATTGTTGCCCTTATTCAGTCCATTTATTTGCCAACCTTCTTTTCTAATCCACAGAACAAAGGGGAGTGAATACTGCACTCCTTGGACGTGCACAGACAACTTAGATTTTAATTGGACAGGACCAAGCCTCTCAGAAAATCTGAACAGATGCTAGTTGCCTTTGCTGCAGGGGTAGAGGGGAAGGCCATTTCAAAGCAAATCATTTCTAAATGGATAGGCCATTGCATTTTTTTTCTCTATAAGCACCATGGCAAACCTACCCCAGAGGGGATAAGACCCCATTCCACCAGGGCTGCATCTACTTCTGCAGCCTTTCTCAGAGGTGTCCCTACCAGGGACATCCTAGAAACTGCTACCTGGAGTGTTCTGTACATAACTTCACCAAGCATTACCACTCGCCAATTTTTTCTAAATCCAGAGCTGGCTTTGCCACTGCAGTCTTGCAGGACCTAATAGCTAGTCTTAATGCTCAATAACTGCCTCCTCCCTTCCTTAGCTTTGGGAATCTACCCAAATGTGATGCCTGTAGCAGTGAAACACGAAGAACATAGTACAGTTGTGTACACTTACCATAAATGTAGATGTTCGAGTGTATTCACTGTTGCAGTCCTGGTTACCCTCCCTCCAGCCCCCTGACTTCTACTGGCTATATCTCCCTTTGTTTACTATACTTAAGCTTTCTGGTGTATTTGCTTTTTGTTGGAGGTGCAACTTTATATTTAATTGCTTCCCATTATGGGGGGCACCTGACATCTAGGGCAAGAAAAACTGATGTAATGGCTTCGGCTGCATGCTTTATACCCCTGACCACGTGACATCATGGAAGTTGAAACAGCAACCAAAGCAGGACCCAAGACTTTGATAATCATGCCGACTGAGGGCTACCTGCAAGCAGATAACCCAAATGTAATGACTGCAACAGTGAATACACTCGAACGTCTACATAGGTGTACACAACTGTACTTTAACTTTCTCTGACTTAAGACAAAAAGCACACAAGAAGCTCCCCAGCAGGGTACTTAGCTTTAGACGTATTCTTTCTCTGGTGCAGACCAACAGATGCAGTGACTAGTTCTCTGCTTAGGGCTCCAATGGCAGGAAAGAACTGCGATCATAGAACCAGCTGACTCCCTTTATACCCAGGTGCTGTGACATCAGGCAAGGCGTCCACCGGCTGCAGGAGGAGGGAAAATTCTTTTTCAAGGGCTTTTACAGCAGGAAATCCCATAAGTTAGAACTGCAGTAGTGAATACACTCGAACATGTACATTTATAGTAAGTGCAAACAGCTGTATTTTCCTCAACATCTCAAAATTCATAATGTTTACATTGCAGAAATTATTACCCGTGACCTTCCAGGATGCCTCCTTGATCATCAGAAACCTAAAGGATGCTTACCTCCATGTCACCATAGTGGACGGTCACAGAAAACACCTATGATGTTAAGTTGTCAATCTCGCCTTCATTCTTGCTGGATGGGTTCGGAGCCGATCCTCGGCTCCGACTCGGCACTTGCTAAGCTCGAGAGCTAATTTTACCAGCTCAAGGCAACCCTATATCCCATGATGCAAGGCGGAGATTACTCAGATCTCGTTTGCCGCTTCGCTAACGAGGTGCCTTCTTTTACCAGCTCTTGGTAAGTGAACTTTTTAGAGACTTTTCGTCTACCCCCCTTTAACTTTATGTATATATATTGTATTTTTGTTAATTATCGACTCACTTTAGCCCCATTCCCATCAGTGTTCCCTTCTTTTTGAGTAAATATTCCCTTGTCCCTAGTCAGGCCTTAGGCCTTCCCCTCCCTAAATTTTTTCCTGTCAGGGATTGTTTGTGTGTGTGTGTTTTTTCCCTGGTTAATTTAATTTAATTTGTTGGACTGAGTGTTTTTGTGTGTGATTGTGGTACTGGTGTTCATCGACACAGTTATGTCGAAGGACACTATAAGGTCTCAGGCTTCAAGAAGTGTGACTCGTGCTGTCAGAAGATGTCTCTGACAGACGGTCACACTTCTTGTGTTTATTGCCTGGGACCTTCGCACCTGCAGGACTCTTGTGCTATCTGTCATGCTTTCAGCCCAAGAGTCCTGCAGGAATGAAAAAATAAGCTCATATTAAGGAGCTTATTAAAGCCTGAGAGCTCCCCGACTAAGTCAGTGCCGGGGAAGCCCTCGAAACCTGTTAAGCCTTCGGCTCAGGCTTCCAAGCCGTCTGCTTCAGGTCCTACCTCACCAGGCTCGAGATCGGCTCCGGCCGGAACCGATCTTTCCATTCCAGTCTCAGTATCGGCTCCATCCGGCGCCGATACTACCAAATCCAGACACTCCGTGTCGGCTCTGGCTGGAGCCGACGTATCTTCGGCTCCGGCTGGAGCCGACGTATCTTCGGCTCCGATGGCTCCATTGATCTCAAAAAAGAGATCTCGATACCCTTCAGTGGAATCTATACATTCGGCTCCGAGATCACCCTTGCTCTCGGAGCGGTGCCATAGGAGCCGATCTTCTCGGTCATCCAGGCTATCTGATCACGACCTTGAGAGAGTGGTGAGTAGACTATTAAAGTCTCAGGCATTGGCCCAAATACTCCATAGCCCGTCTCAACAGACGGTAGCTATATCACATCCACCGAACATTCCTCCTTCGACTCTCTTACAGAGCTCGAAGCCGGAGCTCCTCGGAACCGGTACCGTTGTGACTTCGGAGCCGATACCTCCCCTTTCGGCTCCGTCGTCCTCGGCTCCGATTTCCTCCTTGAGACCTTCATTGGAGGGATCCGGGCGTCTAGTCTCTCTCTGCTCCGAGGGGGCGAGTGGCATCGGACCCTTGTCCGACCCCGTTCTCCCTCTCGGAGCTTCGTCGTTGGTGAGCTCGGCCCCGACATCTGCCTTGGAGCCTTCCCTCTCGGTGAGGCCTGGGGTTCCTATCTGTTCGGAGCGGGAACTTTCTGGTCTCTCTGATGGGGGAGCCTTCGAGGTGATGAGGAGTGTACTAGCCCCTGGGCTTAGTCAACGGACAGTTCCATCAGCTCCTCCCACTACAGTGCCTGCTGACGTCTCTTCCCACTCTCTTGCTCCCGGACCCAGAGATCCAACGCCTCAGGTTTCCCCATTGGGAATATCTTCCTTTTCCGAGGCTTCTCCTGATCCGTCAGGAGAACCCCCGCGTAAGAGGACATGTAAGAGGAAACATTTAGACTCCCCTGAGTCTACTACATCAGATACTGACTTGGATGAGTTGGAGGGATCCCCAAGGTCCTCCTCTGAGGATGTCTCATTTTCAGACATCCTTGAAATCCTTAAACAGAGGGGGAACTGGCCCTCCCTTAATCCCTCCTAGGACGAGTCAGTATACATGGAGGCGTTCGGATCTTGACCCTCCACCTCCTGGGTGTCTCCGCCTTTCGACCCTCTCATGGAGGTAGTGGCTCGGAAGGCGTGGATGGCTCCAGATTCGGTGGAACCTATCCCTAGGAGACCTTCAAAATTTATTACTGCCCCACAAGATAGACAATATTTAACAAAGGGTGTCCCAGTTGATGCCATGGTGGTGGCTGCTGCCACCAAGAAGGAATTAGCTGATCCTTCAGTACCTGTCCATCCTCCTAATAAAGATTCTAGGACTATGGACAGGTACGGTAAGTGGATTTTTTCTTCAGCGACTTTTGCCATGAGATCACTGAACTACTTATGCCACTTCACCCGCCTTCAAAGAGATGCTCTTAAAGAGTTGGGAGAAGTTTTACAGGATCCGTCAGCTGCTGGGTCTCAGGATAAGATTAGCTCACAGCTAGGAATCCTTAACTCCATTGCTAACTCCTCCATGCAGCTCATTTCTTATGCAGCCAATGGAGCGAGTAGGGCCGCAGGCACAGGAGTGGCTTTAAGGCGTCAGTCCTGGATGCGGCTTTGTAATTTTGCAGACCCCTTCAAGGCATCTTTCACAAACTCCCCCTTTGATGGCTCGACCTTGTTCGGTCCTCAAGTGAAAGACACTTTGACTAGATGCGAACAAGATGGCAAGACTCTTTCTGCCATAGGAGTCCGTTTCTCCACCCCTTCTAGACCTTACCCCAAAGGACAGAAGGGAGGGAAAATGGGGTTCCGCAAATCTCAAGGAGTCACGCCTGACGCACGAAGTCAGTTTACCCCTAGAGGCAGAGGGGGTAACAATAATAGACGTCGCCCTAGGGGCAGAGGTGGTCCGCAGAATCAGGGTAGCAGAGAGCCTCTTTCTGACAAACCCTTCCAGCATCCCTGAGATGTTGCCCGATTGTCCGCCTTCGGAGGCAGTCGGGGGGGGGGAACTATCGCTGTACCCAATAGCCTGGCTTTCCCTTTCCCAAGACAAATGGATACAGTCAATTATATCTGAGGGTTACAAAATTCCCTTTATTCAAACCCCAATTCAACAAAAGGGAACCCTTCCAGATGTTCCACCCGGTCTAAGGGAATTAGCAGTACTAGAAATATAAAAACTGCTAGTAAAAAGAGCCATCCAGCCAGTCCCAGCGGACCAAATAGGATCCGGAATCTACTCAAGGTTCTTTTTAGTTCCAAAAAAGACAGGAGACTGGAGACCAATATTAGATCTCAGCAGACTCAACAAGTTTGTAAAGAAATCAAGATTCCAGATGGTCACGCTTCAGTCCATTCTGCCCTTTCTGGGCAAGGACAATTGGATGTGCTCGATAGATCTTCAGGATGCGTACTATCACATAAAAATTCACAGACGCTCCAGAAGATTTCTCCGCTTCCGGCTGGGGACCAGTCACTTCCAATTCAGAGCCCTGCCCTTTGGACTCACTACAGCCCCCAGAATGTTCACCAAATGCATGGCAGTGGTTATGGCTCACTTGAGACGTCAAGGATTCCAGGTGTTTCCATATCTAGACGACTGGCTCCTCACTGCCACCACCAGGCATCAGCTTCTCCAAGCCAGAAATTACACCATTCACACTTGCAGAGGGCTAGGAATTTCTATAAATTTTGAAAAATCTGCCTTGTCGCCTTGTCAATATATTACTTTTATAGGCGCAAGATTGGACACCGTACAACTTTCAGCAAGGTTGACAGACCAAAGGATCTTGGACATTCAAAGGCACGTCCAAGTGATTCTGTTCAGCAACAAAATTCAGGCCAGATTTGCTCTGAAAGTACTGGGTCTTATGGCTGCTGCCATAACACTTCTTCCCCTCGCCCGCTTTTACATGCGGCTTCTACAATGGATGCTATTCACCCAATGGTCCTTTCAACAACTTCCCATGCGTCACGAGATCATAGTAACGCCAACTTGCAAAAGACATCTGACTTGGTGGATATCGTCCCCTCAAATCCATCAAGGCAGACCATTTGTTCCTCTTGGCCCGGTTACATCGGACGCCTCCCTGATCGGGTGTGGGGGGGGGCATTATCAGGGCAGAATGGTCCATGGCACTTGGCAACCTTTCGAGTACCATCTGCACATAAATGTTCTGGAGATGAGAGCAGTGCTTTTAACGTTGCAAGCCCTCAACGACTCTCTTCCCCTGGGAACTATTGCAGTCCAAACGGACAATATGTCCGTAGTGTGGTATATAAACAAACAGGGCGGAACCAAGTCCTATCCACTGTGTCGAGAGGCTCTCAGACTTTGGCAATGGGCAATCTCCTCTCACCGGTTTCTGATAGCAACGCACATCCCCGGGAAATCCAACATCATAGCGTACAGATTGAGCAGAGCTATTCTCATGCCTCACGAGTGGTTTCTCAAACAGTCAGTGACGGAAGAGATTTTTCAGAAGTGGGGCCTTCCTTGCTGCGACCTTTTCGCTACACCTCAAAACAGCAAATGCCCAGACTTCTTCTCTCTCTTCCCCCCTTCCAGGCCATCCCCCCAGAGACGCTCTAACCCAAGATTGGCCCCGGGGACTTCTTTATGCCTTTCCACCTTTTCCGCTGATACCTCAGCTAATTCAGAAAGCAACCGCCTTGAGAGCCAAGTTGATCCTCATTGCCCCTTATTGGCCTCGACAGATATGGTTTCCGTTCCTACATCATTACCTCTTGGTACAGCCATGGCATCTGGACCCGGTTCCAGATCTTCTGACCCACCAGTCGGGTCAACTGCACCAATCCATACCTTCTCTCAACCTCACTGCTTGGTTGCTCCACTTCCATCCTTAGCCAGGCTTCCTATGATTTCTAATCCTGTACGGGATATTATAGTAGCTTCCCTAAAATCTTCTACCAGAAAGATTTACACTAGTAAATGGCAACGTTTCTCTTTCTGGGCAAAATCTAGGAACATAGACCCCTATACTGCTCCAATTCATTCGGTATTGGACTTCCTAGCTGACATTTTTCATTCAGGATCCTCTTCTTCCACAGTGAAAGTTCAACTGGCAGCCATTTCAAATTTTCATATAGGCTTTTTGGACCACAACATTATGTCACATAAACTTTGCAAGGCATTCCTTCGAGGTATCTTTTTATTGAAACCTCCGATTAGAGACCCCCCACCACAGAGGGATCTAAATTTAATTTTAACATCCTTGATTCTTCCCCCGTTCGAACCTGCAGCTGCCTGTTCTTTGAAATTGCTTTCTTGGAAGACACTTTTTCTAGTTGCCATTAGATCTGCCAGAAGAGTATCTGAGCTTCATGCTCTCTGTGTTCGCCCTCCCTATCTAATATTCCACAAAGACAGGGTTTCCCTAAGAACTAATCCGTCTTTCTTATCAAAGGTGACATCACAAACTAACCTAAATCAATCCATTGATCTTCCAGTATTTTTTCCGAATTATTCTGATAGAGCTGAACAAAAGTTACATTATCTCGATGTTCACCGCCAGCTCTGATATTATCTGGATAAGACAAAAATTTTTAGGAAATCTGATCAGCTATTTCTATCCTATGCAGAGAACAGGAAAGGCCTTCCAGTTTCTAAGGTAACTTTATCTAGGTGGCTGTCTTCTGTGATCACTTACATTTATCAGCTCAGAGGCAAAGAGTTGGTTTCTAACCCAAAAGCCCATTCTACCAGAGCTCTAGCTACATCTACAGCTTTTCAAGTTAGACTTCCAATAGACACTATTTGTGCAGCAGCCACATGGGCCTCTTCTCATACCTTTGTTTCACATTACAAATTAGATTTGGTCTCCAGAGACGGAGAAAATTTTGGTTCCACCGTTCTCAAGAGTCTGTTCCATTGAGCCACCCAGGATAGAGGTGCTAGGGATGCGGTCCCATCCAGCAAGAATGAAGGCGAGATTGACAACTTAACATTTAGAAGTTATGTACCTACCATAACGTTCCATGTTAGTTGTCTTCTCTCGTCTTCTTTCTTGCGTCCCGCCCTCCATCCCCCTAGCCTGGTCAGACCGGGAAGATTATACATCTTCTATTAAGAGGTTATTACCCTTTTTCTAGCTGTTCAACTCAGTGTCACTAAATTATGTTGATCCTTTCTAGAGGGTTATGATGTTATTTAGTATCCTTATTTTCTTCCTCCTCTTAAGTTGGAAGAAAATACTGCTATTTCTTTAGCTACCAAACGAGATCTGAGTAATCTCCGCCTTGCATCATGGGATATAGGGTTGCCTCGAGCTGGTAAAATTAGCTCTCGAGCTTAGCAAGTGCCGAGTCGGAGCCGAGGATCGGCTCCGAACCCATCCAGCAAGAAAGAAGGCGAGAGGAGACAACTAACATGGAACGTTATGGTAGGTACATAACTTCTAAATTTGTAACAAGCTCCCATTTCCAGTTTTGTGGTTTGCCATTTGAGCTATCTGCAACACCCAAAATTTTCACAAAATGCCTTTCTCCTCTGATAGCTCTTTGCAGAACTCTAGGAGTTCATATTTAGCCTCTACTTGGGCAACTGTCTCATTCAGGGAAGATCCACTTCAGAGACCGTGGGTGCCTTACAAATCACTTTAGACTGTTTCCAGAAAGTAGGTTTCACCCTAAGTCTTCAAAAATCTCAAACTGTCCCTCAAACAAGGATCTTTTCTTCGAACCATCATACTCTGTTCAACAGAAAACCTTCCTTCCCAAGGCAACATTGCTTTCTCCACAGGCTGTCTGATCAGTCTTGCTTTCAAAGCAGCTCATTACTGCAAGAGAATTCCTGAGGATATTGAGGTACATGGCATCATGCATATTCATGATTCCATTTGCAAAGTTTTACATGAGGAAACTTCAGTGGTTTCTGAAAAATGTCTGGGAACAGCATTCCCAGTCTCTGGAGACCCTGCTGCCTCTCCTTCTGTGCCTGAAAAAAAGAACTCCTGTGGTAGAAGAACACCATACAAAGGACCACAGGAGTAAATTTAACTCTGCCAGAAGCAGACAAGACTGTTACTATGGATGACTGAGACATAGCCTGGAGAGCCCAATTACATCCCCTTGAAGGTACAGGACATTTTGTTCCCATAGCAAAGGAAGTTGCACATAAATAAAAAGGTGTTACTAGCAGTCTACCTGGCCATGAAAGCCCTTCGGAAAAACTTAAGCCCAGGGACACTGCAGATCTGGACAGATAACACCACAGTTTGTCAACATAAACAAGGGAGAGCTTTGTCCTACCCAGTGTACAGCCTTACAAGAAAACTATGAATGCTGACTCAAGAAATAGGGTTAACTCTCATAGACTCGTATTCCAGGCCAGAGCAGTACCTCAGTAGTTTCTGTAAACGGGGACCTTCTAGACCTCAACAAATGTATATTGAAAAGAGAGGATGTTTTAGATCTGACTATACAGTGTGGAATTCCCTCAGTGGACCTGTTCACTTCTCTCCATAGCAAACTACTACAGAAGTTCTGCTCCAGAACACAACAGATAAGAGCTTGAAAGATAAATGCATTTTCCTTCACATGGACAAACTGGTTTCTGTATGCATTCCCACCCTTGCCGCTGATCCCCAGGGTACTTACAAATATCAGGAAAGACAGACTCAGCATGATCCTAGTGGCCCCTTTTTGGTCAAGACAACACTGATTCTCCCTACTCCTGATGCTCACCGATGCCTACCGCAGGAGATAGATCTTCTCAGCCAGTTCAAGGGGTCTGTCTTCCATCCCCACCTAGCCACCCTCATGTTATCTATCAGGAGGATTGTGTTTTGACATCTAGGATGGCATCCTGTCCCAAGGAGGCAGTATCCATTCTAAGGGTAGCAAGAAAGCCCAATACCAGAAAAATCATACCTGTCAAAACAGAAAAGATTTTCCGCCTGGTGTCAACAGTGATACTGACCCTGCTGAAGCAGAATCAGCTTAGTTTTGTAGTACCTGTCAGACCTGTTTACACGAGGGCTTTCCTATTTTGGCATTTAGGTACACAATATCCGCAGTTTCAGCATGCCTGCACAATGATGCACCTATCTTCTCACACTCCCACATGAAACTTTTTCTAAAAAGGGTGATTCACTTGAAATCACCCAGAAGAGGAACCCCATAGTGTCATGGGATCTAAATTATGTGTTAGAAAAACTGACTTTGCCTCCCTTTCAACCTGCTGCCACTGCCTCTCTTAAAGATGCTAACCTGGAAGGTCACCTTTCTCATAGCTGTGACTTCAGCTAGAAGAATTTCTGAGCTACAAGCCCTCGTGTGTAGAGAATCTTTCACTGTCTTCTGTGGGGATTGGGTCACCCTCAGGACAAATCCAGCATTTATGCCTAAAGTGGTATCAGAACTTAGACTTGGCAGGTGGATAGCCTGGTTTAAACTTCTGATCCTGGTTGAGAAAGTCCTTCATTTCCTGGATGTGCACAGGCAGATCAGTTACTATCTAGAAAGGCCAAAAAGCCTCAATAGAGCAGAGCAATTGCTGGAAGCTTTTGCAGAGGGTAAACAGGGCAAACCTATGTCCAAACAAAACATCTCTAATTGGATAGGTAACTGCATTAAGCTGTGTTACTCACACCATGGAAAGGATTTACCTGGGCATATTATAGCCCACTCCAGACATGGGGCGACTACCACTGCCTTTCTCAAAGGATTTCACACCCATTCAACAGAGTAAGCTGAGGTGTTATGAGGGCAGTGTAAACATTTGCATTTCCTGACACACCTCTCTAATTAACCATATTATTGTATGAGCGATTGGAGACAAAATCAAAGTGAGAGGGTTCCTCTCTGATAAGTTGTCTGAACAGAGAAACAAGTAGGGGTGTCCTTTTTACCTTTTGTTATTTGCTTTCTATTTAGAACCATTGGCAAAGAAAATGAGCATCTTAGAAATTCAAGGGTAATTGGTATGGTTTTCAAGAAAAGTTGACTTTGTTTGCAGATATTATTTTGTACCTGAAAGAGCCATCTCAGTGTTATGGACAATTTTGAGAGAGTTGCGTGTTTTTTTCAGTTTCTAAGATTAATGAAAATAAAAATCAAGGCAAATGTTATAGCTATTAATTGTGTCCACACATGAATTAGTTTAGCAATACCCATATTTATGGGGACATGATAAAAATTAAGTATTTTGGAGTATGGATTAAAAAGGATTCTGTTTTTGGTAGCTAAGGATTTGTGGGAAGAGACTAAACAAAAGATGATACAAAAACTTACCTACGGATATGGATAGCAAGATATAAGCAGTAAAAACCTTTTAGTCCCTTTAATTTTATATACAGGTGAGGCATTTTTTTTATCAACCAAAGGAGGTTTGTATAGTAATTAGTAGTGTTGAATGTTTTCATTGGAGCGGAGCAAGTGTCAAGTGGGTTAAGTTGATCCTCCCAGTAGAACAAGGGGGTTTAGGATTACCTGATTTGAAGGAATATTTTAGAGCTACATAGTTGAAGTTAACCCTAACACAAGCAGAAAAACTACAGTTCACAGTGGAAAGAGATGATGTTGAAGCAGGGAAATAAGGAAAGAATGGGATTTTGGACCCAGATCCTTAAGGAGAATAACAGACGTACAGAATATTATATTCATAAAATAGTAGAAGCTAAGAACTATGCCAGCACTGGAATGGAGAAAGGAGATTCTGCTTATAAGGATGACTGCAGTTACTAGGCAATAGGGGCTGGAGTTTACTGAAGGAAGCTGGCAAAGGAACCATGGTATTGGGAACAAATAGAGAGGGAAAGGTAATAGAATGGAAAGAAGCTAAGAAGACATTTGCAATGCAGTATAGTGACTGCCGTTCCTGTCGAGATTGTTAGAGTATAGACAAAGAGAAAGGGATAGCAGAATCCTTAACAAAAGACCTGCACTGGTTGAGTTTTTAATTTGAATCTAGAACAGAAGCTGCAGTTAAAAAAGGGATAAATTAATAAAGCATATAAAATATAGCACAATAACTATAAGACTCGATCAGAAGTCAGAAAAGATTGAGAAGAGATATGCAGTTCACAAAGAAACAATGAGGATGACGTGTATGACCCCAAATATGCAACAAAATATAGAGGATTTAGGACTTTTGTGTGGAAGTGCTTGTATAGATACTTTTATACTCCAAGAAGACTACAAAGAACTTTTTCTCAGTTAGATGGCAAATGTTGGAAGTATAATGGGGAAGGAGAAGTACCTGGGAACATACATTTTCAGTGTGTAATGTGTTGGCAGACTTTAAAAATTCCCTGCAGAGTACAGGAATACTGAGAATAGCAAATGAGTTTAACTTAGGAAATGATTTTTTTTTTTTGAGCTGGAACACTATCTGAATTGCCTAGACATAGAAGGCCTTGTTAAATTTTATTCTGGCGGCTGCCAGAAAAAGCAACTCTAGAAAATGGAAATTGAAATCTAAAGCAATTATTCTTGAAGTAGTGAATATTGTAAGACAGGTAAAAGAAACTGGTAGTGGAATCTCTAAAAAAAGGGTAGGAGTAAATTACATGGGGAAAAAAAATTGAAATTGTGGGAACAATACAAAATGTTTTGGGGGAGGAATGGGGTTTAAGAGAAGGCAGGAATTGAGCAATGCATTTAATGTTGTTTTAGGCTTTATGATATTTAACAAAATATGTCCTGTATAACATTTATAAATATGAACTTGTTAATACAGTTTGATTACATTTATACAAATATACGTTTGCCTGTGTCACAAGTGATAATTCAGTAAAGGTGCGTTTTAAATGTATTAAAAAAAAAAGTCCTCACCCAGTTCATCCTACAGCCACATGGAACTCGGTGCACACATTTACAAGACACTGTAACTTAGGCAGTCTCTTCAGGGCTAGAGCATGTTTTGCTTATGACCTTTCACTTTCATCATCCTGCCAAATCTTACTTCCAAGGTCACACAAGTGACCCACCACCCAAGTTTTAGCTTTGTGAGTCCTCTAAAGAATCAGTACTGCAGCATTGACTACAGAGAACATATTAAAGTTGTCACGCTTACCATAATTGTAGATGCTCAAGTAGATCAATTTTGCACTACACACACACACACACACACACACACACACACACACACCCTCCAGACCCTCTATCTGCTGACCACTTGTCTCCCCCTTGCTGGATGCAAAGGGCAGACATGTATTTTCTGCAGATAATACTCATATCTTCATCTTCCCCTCTCTGCCTCTTATGATGTCCTTCAAGGATGCATCTGCAGTCCTAACATATGGGTTGTCCTGCCTCAGGCAGCCCTTCGGTCGGCCGGATTCCAAAGTCTGGGTCTGGCCTCGGCTGATGTCGCACTTCACCCGACGTCATAGCTGCTGTCAATTGGGTATAAAGGCATCAGCCGACGCCATTTTCCTCAGTCTTTCTTGCCGCGCGGTGCCCGAAGCAGAAGCTGTTCGCAAGTGCCGGTCGGTCAGATCCAGAGATTTCTACTACCGAAGACTTCTTAAAAGCTAAGTACCCCGTTGGGGACTCTTTCTTGCCTCAGCCGATGTCAGAAAAAGTAAATAATTGTTTAACTTGTGGGAAACAAATACCTCATAAGGATTTCCACTCTTACTGCCTACCTTGCTTAGGCCCAGACCACGACGTAGCAGCTTGTCTAGCCTGTGCTTCCTTCAACCGACAGACACTTAGACGTCGGTCGGAGTTTGTGGAGGAGTTTTTTGGTCCCGCTTTTGCTTACAAAATGCCGTCGGAGACTCCGACTTCACAATTAGTTAAAAAGCGTAAGGAAAAGGACCGACACTCGCGGTCCGCGGTTTCGGCCGAAACCACGGTTAAGCCAACCGCGAGTGTCTCGGTTTCGGCTGAAACCGAGTCCGCGATTCTTCCTTCGGCCGAAAGCATACCTCCGACAGCCGAGGCCTCGCACAGCATGGCTGAATCTGCTACTGAAATTTCTCCTGCTGTAGCAGGCACCCAGGATTTATCAGATACTATTCCTTTAGACATATCTACTCCTGCACGTGGAGCTGCTAGGCCCCCTGCATCCATATCTATCAAGGCTTTTTCTAGGGCTAAAGCAGCTAAATCTTCTAAGGCCTTGCCTGCTAAAACCCCCTCACACAGGCCTAGCTCTAGTTTCCAAATGCTCAGCCTGGCAGAAGATCTCATTTCTTTGATCAGGGGATCCCATCCTCACCCTGACAGGGCCTCTCATCCCCCTACAGAGAAGAGGCCTAGAGCAGAGCCCCCTGAGCCAGTTTCTTCAGATTATTCCTCTGATGATTCAGAAAACTCAAATCCTCCAGAAGGCCCTTATTCTCCTTATGAGGACTCTGACGCAGAAGACTCCATTCCTTCTGCCTCTCCTCCTGAGGAATTTTCTTTTGGGGAAACCTTGCATGCTATGAGAGAACAATTTCAATGGCAGGGCCAGGATTTTTCAGATTCTAGGAAGAGGCTAAGGACCTTTTTACACTTGCCACAGCATAGGCCTTTAGCCATTCCTCCAGTACTAACAGTTGTGGATGATGCATTTAATGATGCTTGTACTGCCCCTGACTCTCTTCCCCCGGCCCCTGCTAAGCCCGATAGATACTACAGGGTCCCGGAGACACATTATCACTTGTATAAGGCTCCTATTGCAGATCCAGAAACTATTTCACAGGGCCCCAAAGCTGTAGCAACTGCCAAAAACCCCCTCCCCTCTGAAAGAGAATCTAGAGCATTAGAGAGATGGGGTAAAAAAGTTTATACTTCTGCTACTCTTTCGGCTAGGGCCTTAAACTGTCAATTCCACATGATTCAATACCAGGAATTTTTGTTAGACCAGCTAAATAAAAAACTATCCTCTCCTGAACCTATAGACCGTAAGTCCCTTCAGGATTTGGTACATAACACTCAGCAGGTCAGTAATCATTCTTTAAAATGAGGCTATGATGCACTGGAGGCTTCCTTTAGATCAGCTATGACTGGTACAGTGATCAGAAGGCATGCATGGTTAAAAGAGCAATCCTTACCAGACCATGTAAAGTCAAAGCTCCTAGATGCTCCCATGGAGAAACACAGTTTGTTTGGCTCCCCTGCACAGCAAGTGTTAAAGAAGGTGGAAGAAAAGGCAAAATCTGTTCAAACAGTCAAGGATTTCTTACAGGTCCAGCCTCCGAGGTTTAGTAGAAATTGGCCTTCGAAGAATTGGTCCTTTCCAGACACCACCAGAGCACAGAGAGGCAGAAATAGGCGCCCAAGGGGCAGAGGTCAATCTAGAGGTGCCTACAAAGGACGTCAGTGGCAGCCTAACAACCAGAGAAGTACTGCCACAGACCCAGCTACTACCACTACCACAGGACAGTCACAGTGACTTGACTCTGATACCGCCTACCAGGGAACAACTGGAAGCACCCTTAGGCGGAAAGCTAGCCTTATTTTCAGTAAACTGGCATTACATTACAGGAGACAAATGGATTTTACAGACAATAGACAAAGGTTACAGGTTTCACTTCCATACTCTACCAAGGAAGAGAGGAATGCCAAACCTACCACCAAACCAAAAAACAAACGCTCTAGCACAAATCAACCACTTACTAAGGATGAGAGCTATAGAAAAGGTACCGCCTATGGAACAAGGACAAGGATTTTATTCCAGACTTTTCCTGGTGCCAAGAAAAGAAAACCAATGGAGACCTATCCTCGACCTGTCCACTTTGAACACGTATCTCATTGTTCCAAAATTCAAAATGCTGACCCTACAGCAACTTCTTCCCATGCTGGGCAAGGAGGCTTGGCTGGTGACTCTAGATCTCAAGGAGGCATACCTGCATGTCCCTATACGACCAGATTGCAGAAGATACCTCAGATTTCTTGCAGGATCAGAGCATTATCAATTCTCAGCATTGCCCTTTGGCTTATCTACTGCGCCCAGAGTATTCACGAAATGCCTGGCATCAGTAATTGCTCATTGCAGGCTTGAGGGAATACAAATTTATCCATACCTGGACGACTGCCTGATACAAGCGGACAACAAGGTCAAATTAACAAAAGATTTGGAAAAGGTTATTCACCTATTGCAAGCCCTGGGATACACAGTCAACATAAAAAAGTCAAGGCTGGTACCATCCCAAAGGATAACATTCTTGGGGGCAGAACTGGACACATCAAATCAAATGGCATTTCTCACAGCAGAAAAGCAAAAGCAACTACCACTCTATTTCATGGCATTAACAACGCAGAACCAGCTTACAGCAAGGAACGTCCTGCAAGCCCTGGGTTACATGGCATCCTGCATAATACTGATTCCACATGCCAGACTACATATGAGGAAGTTGCAATGGTACCTAAGGAATTTATGGTCTCAGCACAAGCACAGCCTAGAAACCCAAATTCCAATAATCCCATGCCTGAAGCAAGAATTCCTGTGGTGGGCTCAGGCCTGTCAGTTGAACAAAGGACTGCCTTTCCACAGCCCTCACCCAAGCCAGACTATCACCACGGACGCCTCAGATCTCGGTTGGGGGGCGCACATGGTAGACAAGTGTATACAAGGCCTATGGACACAAGACCAGCTGAACCTACACATAAATCAAAAAGAGATGCTGGCAGTGAAACAGGCAATTCAGACATTCAGACCGTTTCTTCAACAAGGTCATTTGCTGATAAGGACGGACAACACCACAGTTATGTGGTATATCAACAAGCAGGGAGGCACACATTCATATCCTCTATGCCGGATGGCAATGGACCTGTGGAATGTGGCCCTGAACCTCAACATTCAGCTCCAGGCTATATTTGTGCCAGGAAAAGAAAATATACTAGCAGACACCTTAAGCAGAACTACCACGGATGCCCACGAATGGATGCTGCATCCAGACATCTTCAAATCCATTACAAAGAAATGGGGGCTACCAGAAATAGACCTGTTCGCATCCCCACACAACCACCAATTGAGAAAATTCTGCACAAGGACATACCACCCACTTGCTTGGAAGGTGGACTCCCTATCCTTCAGTTGGGAAAACCTAACAGCATATGCATTCCCACCTCTTCCTTTGATGCACAAAGTGCTACTGAAGATCAAAGAAGATCACCCAAAAATCATCCTGATAGCTACAGACTGGCCGAGGCAGCATTGGTACCCGCTACTGAGGAGTATGTCTCAAGCACACGCATGGCCTCTACCTCTAGTTCCTTTACTGCTAACACAGAACAACTTCAAGATCCTGCATCCAAACTTGAAAACACTGCAGCTAGCTGCTTGGAATCTTACATAAAACAAAATAACCCAGAGTTATCTCAGAGGGTTAAAGACATTATCCTGGAGGCTCGCAGACCCTCCACAAGGAAAACTTATTCAGCAAAATGGAAAAGATACCTCATTTGGAGTGCAGCAAAAGGAGAAAATGTATCATGTGCAAACATAGCTAACATCCTGGAATATTTAGCAGAACTCTTCCACAATGGCCTGTCTTACTCCTCCATTAAGATTCATGCATCAGCAATTTCAGCAGAATACAACATGGATCCTCCAGTCTTCTCTCATCCTCTACTCCGGCAGTTTCTAAGAGGTATTAAAAATGTAAAGCCTCCAAGGAAGCCACCTTTGCCTACATGGGACCTGAACTTTGTGCTAGAAAAGTTAACACTTCCCCCTTTTGAACCAGCAGCAACAGCAGAATTACAGTTCTTATCTTGGAAAACTGCTTTCCTGCTTGCAATCACTTCAGCAAGAAGGGTATCTGAATTACAGGCATTAATGGCAGTACAGCCCTTCCTTATCTTCCATCAGGATAGAGTGTCCTTGAGAACTAACCCTACTTTTATGCCAGAGGTGGTCTCCAGGATATCATTGAACCAAGCAATCCACCTACCAACATTCTTCCCCAACCCACAGAACAGGGGGGAAAGACTACTGCATACCTTGGATGTGCACAGGCAATTGCGCTACTACCTGGACAGAACCAAGAACAATAGAAAAACTGACCAGCTTCTGGTAGCATATGCAACAGGAATGGAAGGAAAAGCAATTTCAAAACAGGCAATCTCAAAATGGATAGGAAATTGCATTAGATTTTGTTACTCTTTTCATGGAAAGACAACTCCAGAGAACATCAGACCTCGCTCCACAAGGGCTACAGCCACTACTACAGCTTTCTTACGAGGAGTGGCTACCAAAGACATTTTAGAGGCTGCTACTTGGAGCTCCGTGCATACATTTGCCAAGCATTCTAATCTGCCTTTATACTCCAGATCCCGAGCAGGTTTTGCCACTGCTGTTTTGCAAGGGATCTTAACTACACCATAATCTTCTTAGTGCCTCCTCCCCCAGTTTGGCTATGGTATTCTACCCATATGTTAGGACTGCAGATGCATCCTTGAAGGACATAGTACAGTTTTGTACCTACCATAAATGTAGATGTCCGAGAGGTATGCATCTGCAGTCAGGATTACCCACCCTCCTTCCCCTCTGTGGTACTCCTAGGGTATTTGCCCATCTTGTAGCTGGCTGGGGGAATCTATTATGGTGTATTTGTTTGTATATATGTATATACATGTTTATTTTGTTTGCTCTCTATTGTTTGGAATCATTTGCATTTATCCAAATTTAGCCTTCCTAGAGGGCACCTGGCATCTGGGGCAAGAAACACTGAGGAAAATGGCGTCGGCTGATGCCTTTATACCCAATTGACAGCAGCTATGACGTCGGGTGAAGTGTGACATCAGCCGAGGCCAGACCCAGACTTTGGAATCCGGCCGACCGAAGGGCTGCCTGAGGCAGGACAACCCATATGTTAGGACTGCAGATGCATACCTCTCGGACATCTACATTTATGGTAGGTACAAAACTGTACTTTTTTCTCTCCTCCTCATTAAAGTCCAGGTACCTTGGGAGGTTGAGCTGTCCTCTGGCATTCTGTTCACTGCTTAAAGGCCTAAAGATGGTGCCAATGGAGGCCTCTCGTATACCCTGATGTCCACACATCAGTCTGTGGACATCTGTCATCTAGGGATGATGTGGAGACTCTGGAAATTGGGGCAGAAGACTGAACAATCAGTACTGCAACCTTGATCTACTCAAATATCTACACTTAATGGGAAGTGTGACACAGCTGTACCATTCTCCAGTTACAGTGACTTGTTTTCAAAACTTTGGTCTTTCTGTCTCTAAATCTATCAGAATCCTGTCTTAATACCCTCAAGAGGTCTTAGGTGCTAGGGGCACAAGAAACAGCAGAAGCTCTTCCTCCTCTTGGAGAAAATTCCATTTTGATGGACTGCTTTGGATCATTAGCTCAGCAGGAAAGGCAATTCAGCTAAAGAGGACAGATGCAGACCAACACAAATAAATGCTGCAATAGAGGAGTTATAAGGGTGCTAGGTTACATGACTTCTTCCTTTTCTGATGCTATCTTTAGCAAGGCTGCACATGGAGCAACTCCGTGATGTTTGGTGTTAAAATGACTAGTTCCTAGCTTGCCCCATCTCCCTGTTGTCCAGCATTAGAAAGGAGCTCTAAAGGTAGATTCAGGAAATGTGCCTCACCAGGGTGGGACCATTTAGATTAGGCCGAGATACCTAGCAGCTCACCACAGACTTCTCAGATGTACCATGTGGAGCCATCTGTGGAGAACTGAAGATCAAGTGTTCCTGGAACAAAATTCAAAAGGGAAACACATCAGCATAAATGAAATGATGGCAGCGGTCCTGACCATCGAGGCTTTCAGACCCATTTGGTATGCATGGTCCCTGCACATCTTTACACACACACCGTCGGTGTGATGTATATTAACAGGGGGAACCGACTTTTACTTTGTGTGTACGTTGTCTGTGCGAGTGTGAAAACTGGCACAGATGTGGGAATGACACTCAGGGACAAACATCCCATCAGTAAAAAACTACCTAGTAAGTCAGCCAAGCAGAACAGAAGCACACTCAAATGGATGCTGTAAGAGACATTCCTGGAGTTAGTTCACAGATGGGGGGTTTCCAGAAAGACATTTTTTCTGCCCTGAACAGCAGACAACTCAAGAATATTCACAGTAGAACTCCATTAGCTGGTGTCTGGCAAAACATGCCTTCTCCATTAACTGGTTAAGTGCACTTCTGTACATTTTCCCCCTCTGCCCCTGGTCTCCAGCATTATACAGGAGGAGGTTAGGCCAGAAATGCCTTTTCACTGAAGCAGCAGTGCTTCTCTCGTCTCCTTATTCTGGTAATGACAGCATCAGTACTGCTCTGTCAGTGTTTGGGCCACTCGGCCGAAAAGAAAGGGGGTCACTTACCCATTTTGAGAGCTGTTAAGGCTGGCAGTTTGTATGATCTGGTACTCACTCCTGTTAAGCTCATGTGCACACTGCTTTGAAGGAGGCTGGGAAACTGAATAAAAGGACATCATACGTAGCTAAATGGAAAACATTCTCTCTGGTGCCAGGAGGAGTCCGGACCCAACAGAGGTGCTGGGCAGACCTTTTCAAATCAAGATTATCGCGTGCTTCGGTGAAATTGCATGTCTCAACCATTTCAGCTCGTCTGCTTTGGGTCTCTCTGTTTCCTTTTGCCTATAAAACAGTTTTTGAAGGGGGGGGGTCTGCACTTAAGACCCCCCCCCCCAAAAAAAAAGCAACTTATTTCAGTTTGATTACCGGGTAAGTGGTCTGGTCAGCTAACCCTTTAAAGCCATGACCCAGGTACAGAAAAATTAAGATACAAGTTGAATATGATACAAAAGGTGAACGCATGCAAGTATAAGAAATCCAGTAGTAAGTAATAAATTGTATAAAGTATTTACAAGAATAAGACTAAAGTATCCATCATAAAATAAATTGTCCACCATCTACAAGTGTCTAATCAGAAAATTGGAGGCGGCCATGACCTATGAGTAAAACCCTTGGCCAACAAAGGGTCTGAGGGAATAAAGCAACCTGGGGTAACTTGCTGTACCAAATCTTAGTGTCCAGATCGTGAAACTAGGAAAGCTAAAGCATGGGTTCCAAAAGCCAACGTCTGTTTTGGCTCATTTGTCCAACTCAAAGCAAGTACCCCTGTGTAGATACCTTGTTTAAATCAGTTTTCAGAATATTTTTTGTCCTTCTGTTCCAGTGTTGCAGTATTCATTGGTGTGGGATTTTCCGCCTCAGGTGATTTGACGTCGGCTCCTATACAGATGTTTTTGCCTGGCTGCTGTAGGTGCGTGGGACATCACACATAGAGCCGTAATCCCAGGGACCTTAAATTTGACTTCTGCACGCACAGGCCCCAGAACTTTGCAGACGCCGTCACTTCGAGTGTTCAGCTCCGACGCACAATTACTTTGAAAAGATAAGTACCCCGTTGGGGTTGTTTTCCATTAACATGGCTTGTGCTTGGGTTTGCTGTAGTTTCTTGGCTGATGTCATCTAAAAAAGGCAAATGTAATTGCGGCCGTCAGATACCGCACAAAGATACCCATGAAAGCTGTGTATTTTGTCTAGGTAGGGAACATGACCATACATCATGTTCCATTTGTCAGTCCTTCGTGCCCAAGATGGTTCGCAGTCATTTGGCTGCATTAAATCTGTGTCTTGAGAACCAGCGTCTGAAACGCCTAGTCCTTAAGATGGACATGGAGTCTGTCACCCAACCTGAACCGCCCAGGAAGAAGGCCAAGGTTTCCATGTCTATTCCTACTGCTGCCACTCTGCTGTTGGATGTCCCGCCGCTTCCGATATAGGGGCTGAGGAATGACCGATTTCTCCTGTCAGCTTCGACAGTTCCTGTTGAGGAAGCCACTTCTGCAGCCACAGAAAGCATGTCTGCGGAGACTATTCAGACATCAGCCCCAACCGATGTCGAGGGGGAACCTCTTGGCCGACTGACCAAGTCCTCTCCTACTGCAGGTTTGGCTTCAATTCCTAAGCCTTCCCCAAAGCCTACACCTTCCAAGAAAAAATAGAAGAAAAACATTTCATTCCTCCATCTGAAGCACAGCCAGATTGGCAGTCTTTTACAAACTCTGTTATGCAGGCCTTCATGGCCCTTAGGCCAACAGGCCCTGCTCCTTCCACCATCCCAGTGCTCAGCCCTCGCCCAGCCTCTGCCTCTTCTCCCCAACATCCAGCTACTCAAGAGTTAGAAGAACAGCAATATCAATATGATTCCTCCTCAGCGGAATCAGTCTCTTATGTGTCTCAAATTGCTTCCCCTGTTGACTACTATTCCTCAGATGAAGACTTCATTGAAGGGGACTCCCCACCTGAAGATATAACTTTTGGGGAAACTATCACTAAAATCGAGTACTTCAAGTGGGATACTACCCTGATGTCTGACACCCAGAAGAGATATTTTGAACTTCTGCAACCTGAGTCTCCCTCTCTTTCAGCTATACTCCCAGCCTTCCTGGACGCATTCATCTCTGTCTGTAATAACCCAGACTCTCACAGCCCCCACCCCCAAAAAGACCAGGTTTTATAATGTGCCTGATGACCAAATATTCCTGGTGAAACTTCCACTGGCAGATCCAGCTGTCATTGCTGTGGCTCCTGGTACGATCTAGACAGGTACCTTCTGCCTGTCTCCTACCTACATATAAGGACAGTAAAACCATGGATAGACTGGACAAAAAAAGTGTATACTTCCTCTACCTTGGCTTTCAGAGCCATTAATTACCAAACACATGGTAAAATTCGCCCTGGACCTAGTGTCCCAGCCCTCTACCCTGCTAGCCTCTACACCTTACTCTCCTGGGACTCATGGCAGCCACGATCCCCATGCTCCCTTTAGCCAGGATGCACATGAAAAAATTCCAGTGGTACTTAAAGAATGTATGGTCCCATCACCAACACTCCCTAGACAACTAATTCCCCTTCTGCCCTACCTAAAGCCAGAATTGAAGTGGTGGATCCAGCAAATCCTCCTCAACCAAGGCATTCCCATACAACTTACTCCCCCTACGTAACACATGTACACAGATGCATCAGACCTAGGGTGGGGGCAACTCTAAAGGATTTCAGGGTTCAAGAACCTTGGAACCCTGCCCTTCAAAAACATTACATCAACATCAGGGAAATGACTACAGTCTTGCTGGCCTTTCTCCCCATTCTTCAACTAGGCCTTCTTCACATTCTAACAGACAACACCACAGTCATGTGATGCCTGAACAAGCAAGGAGGGACAAAGGCCCATCTCTTGTGCTGGATATTCTTACTGATTTGGGAGGTGTCCTGCAAGCCTCATACATCCCCTCTCAGGAAAACAAACAAGCAGATTTGCTCAGCAGAACATCCTCCCACCTTCACGAATTGATGCTAAACAGGCAAACTTTTCTAGACATAGTCCACCAGTGGGACACACCTCAAGTGGATGTTTGCCTCCTCCCAGAACAGACAACTAAGCAGATTCTGCAGCAGGGATCATACTCCATCAGCCTGGACAGTGAATGCCTTCAGCTTTCCTTAGAAAGAGATGTTCCTTTATGCGTCCCCCCCCCTTCCCAATACAAAAGGTCCTTCTGAAAATGAAGGACCAACCAACCAAAAATCTTGCTGTAAACTCCGTACTGGCCAAGGCAACACTGGTTCCCCCTTCTTCACCCAAAGATAATCACCACAAGTTACCCCACAAGGTGGACCTACTCTCTGAGCAAAAGGAATCTCTTATTGACCCTCAGCTGCAAATGCTAAACCTAACACTTTGGGTGATCAACTTCTAATCCCTTACAAACAGCTCTACTCTGAGGATATGCTTTCAATCTTGAGGTGGCCAGGAAACCAACTACTAGAAATACATGCTATCTAAATGGGAAAGATTTTCTAAATGGTGCCTTCTTAAGAACAGGGACCAAATGCAGCTGACCTAATCCTTAGCTATATTTGTGATCTCATTAAGGCTGGACTAGCTTCCTCTTCTGTGAAAGTCCACCATTCAGCCATTTCAGCCTGCTTACCCTTACAGCCACCCCTGCTTTTCAGGCTGGACGTTAAACTTTTCTGGAGAGGGGTCCTACATATTTAGACCTTAGGTCTCAACCTGCTAAGAGGCTAATGTGAACCAACATGCAACATTGGAATAGAAGGACATAGAATAGTTGTGTAAAATCTTACCATAATCATAGATGTTCTTCTCTTCCATGTTGCAGTATTCTTTCCCACCCTCCATACCCCCTATTCTTCTCTTACTGCAGGGTCTGACCTCTGGGCACTGCTTCCACTCCCGAAGGCTTATCTGTTCAGCCTTACAGTGACATATGTTCATTTTGTTGGCATCTTGTTCTTCTGACAGGCCACTCCTCTGGGCTTCAAGTTCTGAGGTCTGTGTGCAGATGTCACATTTAAGGTCCCTGGTTTATGGCCCTATGTGTGACTTCCCACACACCTACAGCAGCCAGGCAAAAGCTTTTGTATAGGTGCCAATGTCAGATCGCCTGAGGCGGAAAATCCCACAGCAGTGAATACTGCAACATGGAAGAGAGGGACATCTATGGTTATGGTAAGATTTTACACAACTATTCTGTTTGCTAAAAAACACAGCAAAGGCACCAGAAAAATGCTACGAGCAACATCAGCATATGCATGCACTCAAATAATTAGGTGGAATGCGCTCCTTAAGTCCTCAGTACAGGTACATGCAAAACAAGCAACCGAAACCTAAATTCTCAGCTCAGGTATGAGCAAAATAAACAGACAGCATGTGGTTAATTATGCATCAGGACTCTGAAGCCAGGTGTTCAGAAGGCTTCAGGAAGGCGCACTCCATCCAATAAAAGTCGGCAGATGTACATCTGATCAAGAAGACTTTATTGATGGCATCCCAGCACTGCTTAGTGGTTCTGAAATAGCAGTGTTGAAAACAGTTTTTTTATTGCCAAGTGTATGGGAGTGTCAGTGGCAGGTAACCAATCAAGGTGCATGGGTGTGTAGAGGGCCGGAACCTTTATTCCAATCAAATGTGGCATTAAGATGGTACCTGCCTGTTAGATTTGATCCATTGTGTAATAGTAACAGTTAAGCCAATGAAATCTACAGAAAAAAAATCCTTGTTTAAATATTATGCAAACCTGTACCTGTTGTCCTACCCTTTTGAATCATTGTGTAAATAGTAACAGTTAAGCCAATCAAATCTAACCGAAACCACTTTTCGTTTAATTATTTAAGCCTGTAAATGATGTTCTGCACTAAACATTTGTGGCACTTTCAGTATTCTTCATCAGGGATGCTAAAAAATGTTAGTAAATGATTAGAATTTTAAATAATTTAACCTTAGAAAACCATATACAAACTAAACTAAAACAGTGCCATCGAAAAACAAGTGGATGAAACAAATGATAAGCCTCAAAACAGTTACGTGAAGCAATGTGCAGCTGTAAGAAGAATGATGTCCGACTGCATGAAAAGTGACTCCATTAGCCCTTATTAGATATAATACACAACAGGCAATTGGGGGGGAAATAAAACTGGAGCAGACAGTCCAGTCCTAAGAGAGCTAATAATAAGTAGTGGGAACCATGACAAAACTGACTATACATACTTCCAAGTCCCTCGTGCTGGATCGTAAGAGAAGGCTGAAAGTCCTGGGACTGTATTTTCAGTGGTATTTACTGTGGTCCAGTTTTACAAGGTTCAGAATCAGGATGATAGATTCTGTGGTATTAAGTTCTGGTTTCTTCCGGGCCATTAGTTGAACTGCCAAATCACCTCCTCCAATAGATCATTAAAGCTGCCATTTAAAGGGATTTTGGAGGCTTTGCATTTGGAGCATTGTGCCCTGTACACAACCCCTTCGGTGTTGCAGATGTTCTTCATGTTTCACTGTTGCATTCATTACATTTGGGTAATCTGCTGGCAGGTTGCCCTCAGTCGGCCTGATTAATGAATCTTGGGTCCTGCGTCAGTTGCTGTCCCTTCTTCCATGACGTCAGGGGTATAAAACATGCAGCCGATGCCTTTACATCAGTCTGTCTTGCCGCGCGGTGCCCGAAGCAGAAGCAGATGTCCTTCATGGATGCATCTGCAGTCATAACAACTGGGTTGTCCTGTCGTCAGGCAGCCCTGCAGTCGGCCGGATTCCAAAGTCCGGGTCCGGCTTCGGCTGATGTCGCACTTCACCCGACATCATCTCTGCTGGCCTCCGGGTATAAAGGCATCAGCCGACGCCATTTTCTTCAGTCTTTCTTGCGCGTGGCCAAGCAGAAGCTGTTCGCAAGTGCGGTCGGTCGGATCCAGAGATTTCTACTACCGAATACTACGAAGACTTCTAAAGCTAAGTACCCGTTGGGGACTCTTTCTTGCCTCAGCCGATGTCAGAAAAAGTCAATAACTGTTTAACTTGTGGGAAACAAATACCTCATAAAGATTTCCACTCTTACTGTTTGCCTTGTTTAGGCCCAGACCACGGCGTAGCAGCCTGTTCGCCTGTGCTTCCTTCAACCGACAAACGCTTAGGCGTCGGTCGGAGTTTGCTGAACAGTTTTTCGGTTCAGAATTTGCGTACATTATGCCGTCGGATCCTCCGACTACCCAAATTGTTAAGAAACGCAAAGAAAAGACCGACACTCGCGGTCCACGGTTTCGGCCGAAACCATGGTGAAGCAAACCGCGAGTGTCTCGGTTTCGGCCGAAACCGAGAAAACTGATCAAAGCACAGCTGAATCTTTGACTATTTCTGAGGTTCCTGCTACCTTACTTGAATCGGCCTCTGAAATTTTACCTACTACAGTGGCTTCTAGTGAATTATCAGACACCATCCCTTTGGATGTCTCTACCCCAGCACGTGGTGCTGCTAGGCCTCCTGCAGCCATGTCCATTAAGACCTTTGCCAGGGCTAAAGCAGCCAAGTCTACTAAATCAGTGCCTGTTAAACCCCCCTCAACCAGGCCTACTTCTAGTTCACAAATGCTTACTCTGGCAGAAGATTTAATATCCTTAATCAGGGATCTCAATCTCACCCAGACAGGGCCTCTCAGCCCCCAGAGAAGAGACCTAGGGCAGAGCCCCGAGCCTGTGTCCTCTGATGATTCTGGATGACTCAGATATTACAGACCAGCCAGAGGCTCCTTTCTCCAATTTTGAAGACTCAGATGCTGAAGAATCCATTCCAGCTGCTTCTCCACCAGAAGAATTCTCCTTTGGGGAAACCTTACATGCCATGAGAACAATTCCAATGGCAGCAACAGGATTTCTCAGATTCCAGAAAAAGACTTAGGACTTTTCTGCACCTTCCACAACACAGGCCCTTAGCTATACCTCCTGTCCTCTCTGTTGTGGACGATGCCTTTAATGATGTCTGCTCTGCACCAGATTCCTTACCTCCAGCCCCTGCCAAACCAGACAGATTTTACAGGGTACCAGACACGCATCATCACCTTTACAAGGCCCCACTTGCAGACCCCAAAACTATATCCCAGGGGCCTAAGGCAGTAGCCTCGACCACAGCAAAAAACCCTATTCCTTCTGAAAGGGAAGCCAGATCTTTAGACAGATGGGGCAAAAAAGTTTATACCTCAGCTACTCTCTCAGCTAGAGCTTTAAACTGTCAGTTTCACATGATACAATACCAAGAGTTTATGCTTGATCAGTTAACTAAAAAACTATCCTCTGATGACTCTATAGATAAGAAATATGTATTAGAAATGGTAAATAACATACAACAGGTTAGTAACCATTCCTTAAAATGTGGCTATGATGCACTGGAGGCTTCATTTAGATCAGCCATGACTGGCACAGTGATAAGAAGACATGCATGGCTGAAGGAACAAGTCTTACGGATCATGTTAAAGCTAAGTTATTAGATGCTCCTATGGATAAGACCAGTTTGTTTGGTACACCTGCCCAGCAGGTAATGAAGAAAATGGAAGAAAAGGCAAAATCTGTTCAAGCGGTTAAAGATTTCTTGCAGGTTCAGCCCCAAGGTTTAGCAGGAACTGGCCTGCCAAAAATTGGTCCTTTCCTGACTCCACAAGATCCCAAAGGGGCAGGAATAGACGTTCCAGAGGCAGAAACCAATCCAGAGGAGGTGCCTACAGAGGCGACAGTGGCAAGGTAATAACAGAGGCACAGACTCAGCCACTACCACTACAACAGCACAATCACAGTGACTTAACTCTACATCCGCCTACCAGGGAACAAATAGCAGCTCCATTAGGCGGAAAATTAACCTTATTTTCAAAAACTGGCACTACATCACAAAAGACAAGTGGATTTTGCAAACCATAGATCAAGGTTACGGTTCCACTTTCACACTTTACCAGTCAAAGAGGAATGCCAAACCTGCCTCCAAATCAAAAAACAGAAGCTCTACAGCAGATAATGCAATTAGCAAAGATGAGAGCTGTGGAAAGAGTGCCAGTAACAGAACAAGGCAAAGGATTTTACTCCAGACTATTCCTAGTTCCAAGAAAGGAAAAAAGTTGAAGACCTATTCTCGACCTGTCCACCTTAAATACATACATCATTGTCCCAAAATTCAAAATGCTGACCCTACAGCAACTTCTTCCCATGCTGGGCAAGGAGTGTTGGCTGGTAACTCTAGATCTCAAGGAGGCATACCTGCACGTCCCCATTCGACCAATTTGCAGAAGATACCTCAGATTTCTTGCAGGATCAGAGCATTATCAATTCTCAGCATTGCCCTTTGGCTTATCTAATGCGCCCAGAGTATTCACAAAATGCCTGGCATCAGTAATCGCCCACTGCAGACTACAGGGAATCCAAATTTATCCATACCTGGACGACTGCCTGCTACAAGGGGACAACAAAAGCAAGCTGACAACAGATTTACAAAGGGTCATTTACTTGCTACAAGCACTGGGATACACAGTCAATTTACAAAAGTCAAGGCTGATACCATCCCAAACAAGGACATTCTTGGGCGCAGAATTGGACACAGTAAAACAAATGGCATTCCTAACCGCAGAAAAACAAAAAGAACTCCCTCTTTACTTCTTGGCTCTAACAAAACAGAACAAGTTAACAGCAAGAAAAGTCCTGCAGGCCTTGGGCTACATGGCATCATGCATAATCTTGGTTCCACATGCCAGATTACATATGAGAAAACTACAGTGGTACCTAAGGAATTTATGGTCCCAACACAGGCACAGCCTAGAAGCAGAAATTCCACTAATCCCATGCCTAAAACAGGAGTTCCTATGGTGGGCACAAGCATGCCAGTCAAACCCAGGCCTACCCTTTCACAGCTATCAAGCAAGCCAGACCATCACAACAGGCGCCTCAGACCTAGGATGGGGGGCTCACATGCTGGACAAATGCGTACAAGGATTGTGGACCTTGGGATCAACTCCACCTGCACATCAACCTAAAAGAAATGCTGGCAGTAAAACTGGCAATCCAAAACTTCAGACCATTTCTAAAAGAGGGCCATTTGATGATAAGGACAGACAACACCACAGTCATGTGGTACATCAACAAGCAGGGAGGCACTCATTCATACCCCCTATGCAGAATGACTTTGGAGCTTTGGAACCTGGCACTCAGCTACAACATCCAGTTACAGGCAATATTTGTACCGGGAAAGGACAATACTCTAGCAGACACATTGAGCAGAACCACATCGGATGCCCACGAATGGATGCTACACCCGGACATCTTCAAGACCATCTCAAAGAAATGGGGAAGACCACAGATAGATCTATTCGCTTCCCCTCTCAATCACCAACTCAAAAAATTCTGCACAAGGACATTCCACCCACTTGCATGGAAAGTGGATTCGCTCTCCTTCAGCTGGAAAGGTCTAACAGCATATGCATTTCCACCTCTTCCCTTGATACACAAGGTATTACTAAAAATCAAGGAGGAACGTCCAAGGATAACCCTGATAGCTCCAAACTGGCCAAGACAACACTGGTACCCATTACTGAGGAGCATGTCTCGGGACAACATGTGGCCAATACGCCTGGTGCCTTTGATGTTAACTCAGAACAACTACAGCATCATACATCCAAACCTAAAACCGTTGCAACTGACTGCATGGAACATCACATAGCAGCAGCTAACCCAGAACTTTCCCAAAGGGTTAAAGACATTATCCTTGAAGCCGCAGACCTTCAACAAGAAGGAACTATGCAGGAAAATGGAAAAGGTTTGTCATTTGGAGCACTGAAAGAGGAAAAGATGTGTCAATTATAGATATGGCTAACATTCTGGAGTATCTGGCAGAGCTTCTACATACAGGCCTGTCCTATTCCTCCATCAAGATACATGCATCAGCTATTTCAGCAGAATACAGCATTGATCCACCTGTCTTTTCACACCCTTTACTCAGGCAGTTCCTCAGAGGAATCAAGAATGTAAAACCTCCAAGGAAACCACCATTGCCAGCTTGGGATTTGAACTTTGTGCTAGAAAAATTGACACTCGCACCTTTTGAACCAGCAGCTACAGCGGACCTACAGCATCTATCGTGGAAAACTGCTTTCCTACTGGCAATAACCTCAGCAAGGAGGGTCTCTGAACTTCAGGCCCTAATGGCGGTACAGCCCTTCCTAATCTTCCACCAAGATAGAGTGTCCATGAGGACTAATCCTACGTTTATGCCTAAGGTGATATCCAGAGTGTCTTTAAACCAGGCAATCCACCTACCTATCTTCTTTCCCAACCCACAAAACAGGGGAAAGAATGCTGCATTCCTTGGATGTACATAGACAGTTACGCTACTACCTGGACAGAACAAAAAGTAGCAGAAAAACTGACCAGCTGTTTGTAGCCTATGCAACAGGAAGGGAAGGAAAAGCAATTTCCAAACAGACAATCTCCAAATGGATAGGAAATTGCATACGGTTCTGTTACTCCTTCCATGGAAAACCAATTCCACAGAACATAAGGCCTCATTCTACAAGGGCAACAGCCACTACCACAGCCTTCCTACGAGGTGTGGCAACCAAGGACATTATTGAGGCAGCTACTTGGACCTCCGTGCATACATTTGCCAAGCATTATAACTTACCATTGTACTCCAGATCCCGAGCAGGGTTTGCCACTGCTGTGCTGCAAGGGATCCTAACCACACCATAATCTAAATTTTTCCTCCTCCCTTAGTTGGCTATGGTATTCTACCCAGTTGTTATGACTGCAGATGCATCCATGAAGGACATAGTACAGTTTTGTACCTACCATAAATGTAGATGTCCGAACTGGATAGCATCTGCAGTCAGGATTACCCTCCTCCTTCCCTCTGTGGTACTCCTAGGGTATTTACCCTCCTAATAGCTAGCTAGTGGGGGGAGTCTTTTATGGTGTATTTGTTTGTATATATGTACATATATGCTTATTTTCTGAGTTTGCCTTCTATCCTTTTGGAAACATTGGCATTTATCCAAAAATTAGCCTTCCAGGAAGGGCAACTGGCATCTGGGGCAAGAAACACTGAAGAAAATGGCGTCGGCTGATGCCTTTATACCCGGAGGCCAGCAGAGATGACGTCGGGTGAAGTGCGACATCAGCCGAAGCCGGACCCGAACTTTGGAATCCGGCCGACTGCAGGGCTGCCTGACGACAGGACAACCCAGTTGTTATGACTGCAGATGCTATCCAGTTCGGACATCTACATTTATGGTAGGTACAAAACTGTACTTTCGCAAGTGCCGGTCGGCCGACTCCTGAAATTTTCATTTTCGAGTTTCAACTAAAAGCTAAGTACCCCGTTGGGGAACCTTTTTCATGCTCCTTACCAATGTCAGTAAAAGTTAATAATTGCATTACTTGTGGGAAGCAAATACCTCATAAGGATTTTCATTTGTACTGTATTCCTTGCCTAGGCCCTGACCACAACGTACCTTGCTGTCGGTTTTGTGCTAAATTTAATCAACGCACTATTAATCATCTGTATATTTTTGCTTCTAAATATTTTGGCTCACAATTTAATTATCCAGAAATGTCGTCTGTTAGCAATCCAACTACCGGAATACCTAAAAAAAAACGCAAAGAAAAAGACAAGAGACAGGCTGTCGAGATCCAAAACTGACTATGCTTCTCCTAAGCCAGTCGCCGATTCGCCGGTACTCATTGAGGCACTTTCGCAGCCCCTGATACCCGCTACTTCTGATTCGCAGGCCTCTATTGAGACCCATTCGGAGTCTGGTATGCCGCGAGATGCGTTAATTATGGAACCCACAGATGTCTCTACCTTAGATGGGTCCGGAGCCACTGTGCTCCAGCTTCTAAGGGTGTTTTCAGGCCTACAGATTTGTACATTAGACTGACGCCATCTTCAAAACTAAGGCCAAAATCTAAATCTTTGTCTAAAAACACTGACGCCTGGGCCACATGTACAGGCCACTATGCCTAAAAAACAAATTATCAAAATGGCTGAGGATTTAATTACTCTGATCAGGGGTAGCCAACCCCCTCCTTCTAAGAGGCCTAGGCAAGACATTGATTATAAATCTTCTGAACGGGATTTTATTTCTTCTGACTCTTCTAATGAAAAGGATATGTCTATACCTACTTATGTCTATACCTACTTATGAGGACTCTGATGCAGAAGATTCCATTCAGTCTGCTTCTCCCCCTGAGGATTTTTCTTTTGGGGGAACTTTACATACCTTTGGGAACATTTCCACTGGGAAAGTCAGGATTTCTCTGAGTCTTAAAAGAGACTTAGGGATTTTCTTCTTCCTCAGCATAGGCCTTTGGCTATTCCTCCTGTTCTAGACATTGTTGATGATGTTTTTTTCAGAATCTAGTATGGCTCCTGACTCTCTGCCTCCGGCTCCTTGTAAGCCAGACAGATACTACAGGGTTCCTGACTCCCACAAATTCCTTTTCAAAAATCCTATTGCTGATCCTGAAACCATTTCTCAGGGTCCCAAGGGCATTAAGGCCTCTACTGCTAAAAATCCTACCCCTTCTGATAGAGATTCCAGGGCGCTGGATAGATGGGGTAAGAAGGTTTACACTTCTGCAGCATTGGCAATCAGGGATTTAAACTGTCAATTTTGTATGCTTAAATATCAACAGCATATCATTGGGACTGCTTAAACAGAAACTGATGTTAATTTCTGACTGTGTGGAAAATAAAGATTTACAGGATTTACTGCATTCAGCTGAACAAGTTGGAAAACATACTTTGCAATGTGGTTTTGATTCTTTGGAGGCCTCTTGCAGGGCTGCTGTAACTGGCTCTGTGCTAAGAAGGCATGCCTGGCTCAGAGCAAACTCTGCCTGATTATGTTAAAGCAAAACTGTTGGATGCTCCTTTACAACAGGACCGTCTCTTTGGTAGTAGGGCTGAAGAAGTTTTAAAAAAAAATGGAAGATAAAGCTAAATCTATGCAAACTGAAAGATTTCTTACAAGTGCAACCACCAAGATTTAGTAGGCACTTGCCTACTAAGAACTGGTCCTTTCCAGTGCCTTCGAGAGCCACTCAAGTCAAACCCAGACATTCCAAAGGCTCCAGGTTTCAGTCACAAGGGACTTTTAGAACAAAACAATGGGGTGCCTCCACCTCCAAATCTGGAAACAAGGCATCTCCCTATGCTAAACAGTCTCAATGACTTCCCTCTACACTTACCAAGCACTTAACTTTTAGCTGCCCCTTTTGGGGGAAAACTGGCACTTCATGCAAGAAACTGGCAACTTATTACCCAGGACAAATGGGTTTTAAATATAGTATCCCAGGGATACAGATTTCATTCCACACGTTGCCAATCCCAAACGGATGGCCAGACCTGCCCCCAAATCAGTGGGCAGAGGCCCAAAAACAAGTACTGTCCCTCATGAGCATGAGGGCTATTCAACCAGTACCAGAAGAGGAAAAGGGACAAGGTTTCTATTCAAGACTTTTCCTGGTACCCAGAAAAGACAAATCATGGCGTCCAATTCTGGACTTATCTACTCTAAAATCATTTCTGGGCATTCCAAAATTCAAGATGCTGACTCTTCAACAGTTACTTCCTATGCTAGGCAAAGATGCATGGTTGGGAAATCTAGACTTGAGGCATACCGCCATATCCCAATCAGGGAATCTTGCAGAAGACACCTCCGCTTCAAAGCAGGCTACTTGCATTACCAGTTCTCTGCACTGTCCTTTGGCTTATCTACTGCGCCCAGGGTCTTCACAAAGTGCCTGGCTCCAGTAATTGCATTTTGCAGGCAAAGAAATATTCAAATATATCCATACCTGGACTATTGGACTATTGTCTAATTCAGGCAGGAAACAAGGACATTCTTCTAAAACATCTGGCATTTGTAAAAAGGGTTCTAACATGTCTAGGGTACATCATAAACAAAAATAAATCACAACTGGTACACTCTCAAAAAAATACATTCCTGGGTGCAAGCTTGAATACAAATGCCCAGATGGCTTACCTTACGCCAGAAAAGCAAATTCATTTGGTAACTTACTTCAAACAGGTGGCCACAAAAACCCTGCTATCTGCAAGACAAATTCTGCAAACCTTGGGGTTTATGGCCTCCTGCATTCTTTTAATTCCATATGCAAGACTGCATATGAGGAAACTTCAGTGGTACTTAAAAAGTTTATGGAGTCAACATTGTCACAGCTTGGAAACAATGATTCCTATCATACCTTGCCTGCAACTAGAGTTCCTATGGTGGGCAGAGGCCTGCCACCAAAACAAGAGACTGCCATTCACTCCACCCCCTGCCTCCCAAACCCTAACTACAGACGCATCAGACTATGCTTGGGGGCTCATCTGGCAGGGAAGTGCATTCAGGGCAAATGGAGCCCAAGTCAAATGCACCTTCATATCAATCAGAAAGAGATACTAGCTGTACATAATGCACTGACAGCCTTCAAGGACTACCTTCATCCAGGACAATTAATGATAGACAGACCACAATCATGTGGTACATAAACAAGCAGGGGGTACACATTCCTACCCCCTTTGCAGACTAGCCATGGCATTGTGGAACACGGCCTTGACTTACCAAATACAACTACAAGCTGAATTCCTGCCAGAAAAGCTGAATACTCTGGCAGACTAACTAAGCAGAAATCTCATGGACCCACACGAATGGAAACTGGAACCAAGGATTTTAAACATGTTGACACGCAAATGGGGGAGTCCAGACATAGATCTTTTTGCGTCACCCCAGAACTATCAGTTGGACAAGATGTTCATCGTGTTTCGCTGTTGCAGTCATTACACTTGGGTTATCCTGCTGGCAGGTGACCCGCAGTCAGCCCGAGTTCCAAAGTCTTGGTCCGGCGTCGGTTGCTGTCGCCTCTTCCCTGACGTCAGTGCGCCAGGGGTATAAAAGTTGCAACCAACGCCATTTTCTTCAGTCTTTCTTGCTGCGCGGTGCCCGAAGCAAAAGCAGTTCGCAAGTGCCGGTTGGCCAACTCCCGAGATTTTCAAAGTTGAGTTTCAGAACCAAAGTCTTCAATAAAGCTTAGTACCCCGTTGGGGAAAATTTTTCTTGCTCCAGACCGATGTCAGTAAAAGTTAATAATTGTATTTCTTGTGAGAAGTAAATACCTCATAAGGACTTCCACTCTTATTGTATTCCTTGCCTAGGCCCTGACCATGACGTCACTAGTTGTTGGTTTTGTGCTAGATTCAATAAACGCACTATTAAACGTCTGTTTGATTTTGCTTTACATTATTTTGGCCGAAGGTTTAATTACATAATGCCGTCGGAACAACCGACGACCGGAATTTATAAAAAACGCAAAGACAAAAAGGACAGGCATCCGATGTCCAAAACCGACGAAGCCTCTTCTAGGCCAGTCGCCGGTTCTTAGTGAGGAGCTTTCGCAGCCCCTGACACCCGCTACCTCAGAGCCACAGGCCATAACCGACAGCCACGTGGGGACACCGAGGCCTGTGGAAACTCAAGGTATTGGGCCTACGGAAACTATACCCTCAGATGGCTCTGGAGCCGCTGAGCACGCATCGGCTTCTGAGGGTGTTTTCAGACCTTCACAGCTTACAATTAAGCCCACTACAGCAGCAAAGGCAAAGTCAAAAACACCATTAAAGACATGGAAAACAAGTACAGCATTCTTCAGAACAGTCATCCATGCCAAAGAAACAGATGCTTAAAATGGCCGAAGACCTAATTACTTTAATAGGGGGTTCCCATCCCCCTCCTGACGAAAGGCCTAGGCAAGACACTGACTGATTCCTCTGACCAGGTTTCCATTTCCTCTTATTCCTCTTCTGATCAGGGATATTCTCTCCCTCCCTATGAGGACTCTGATGCAGAAGAGTCCATACCTTCAGCCTCTCCGCCTGAGGATTATTCTTTTGGGGAAACCCTGCACACCATGAGGGAGGATTTCCATTGGGAGAGCTAGGATTATTCAGAATCCAAGAAAAGGCTCAGAGACTTCCTTTTATTGCCTCAGCACAGGCCCCTGTCTCCTGATTCTTTACCCCCTGCACCAGTCAAGCCAGACAGGTACTACAGAGTCCCTGACTCTCATAAATTTCTTTACAAAAACACTGCTGCAGACCCAGAAACAATTTCTCAGGGTCCTAAAGGGGTTAAGGCTTCCACTGCTAAAAATCCTGTCCCATCGGATAGGGGTTCCAGAGCTCTGGACAGATGGGGGAAAAAAGTTTACACTTCTGCTACTTTAGCTGTAAGAGCTTTAAACTGTCAGTTTCACATGCTTAAATACCAACAGTACCTCATGTCATTGTTAAAACAGAAAATGGTTTCAAATACAGAAGGTCCTGACAGTAAGGAAATGCAGGATTTATTGCATGCAGTTGAACAAGTGGGAAAGCATACTCTGCAATGTGGTTTTGATTCATTAGAGGCTTCTTGTAGAGCCGCAGTTACAGGCTCTGCTATTCGAAGGCATGCTTGGTTGAAAGAACAAAGTTTACCTGACCATGTTAAGGTAAAATTATTGGATGCTCCATTACAGCATGATACTTTGTTTGGTGTTAAGGCAGAAGAGGTGTTAAAGAAAATGGAGGATAAAGCAAAGTCAGTGCAGACAGTGAAAGTTTTCTTACAGGTGCAACCACCTAGATTTAGCAGAAACTGGCCTTCAAAAAATTGGTCCTTTCCAGTGTCAGGCCACAAAGAGGCAGATACAGATGCCCAAGAGGCAGATCTCAGCCCCAAGGCTCCTACAGACCTAAACAATGGGGTGCTTCAGCCCCCAAAGGAGGGGAAGACAAATCACAACCTTATAGGAAACAGTCCCAATGATTTCCCTCTGCAAATGCCAAGCACTTACCTTTTGATAGCACCCCTAGAGGGGAAGCTAGCACTTTTCTCAAAGAATTGGCACATGATCACCCAGGACCAATGGGTGCTGAATATCGTTTCTCAGGGTTACAGGTTCCACACGCTTCCAAAACCAAAAGGTATGCTAGACCTGCCACAAAACCAATGGGCAGAGGCACAAAAACAGATTGCTGCTCTTATGGACATGGGAGCTATTCAAAAAGTTCCACAGCAAGAACAGGGACAAGGATTTTACTCAAAACTTTTCTTAGTACCCAGAAAGGACAAACCCTGGAGACCAATACTGGACCTGTCAATCCTAAATACTTTCCTGGATGTTCCAAAATTCAAAATGTTAACACTACATCAATTTCTGCCCATGCTGGGCAAGAAGGCTTGGCTAGTTACTTTGGACCTCAAGGAGGCATAACCTGCATGTCCCAATCAGACAATCTTGCAGAAGATACCTCAGATTCATAGCAGGCTCAATGCATTACCAATTCTCTGCACTGCCCTTTGGCTTATCTACTGCACCCAGGGTCTTCACAAAATGCCTGGCACCAGTAATTGCATTTTTCAGACAAAAAGGAATTCAAATATATCCCTACTTGGACAACTGCCTTATTCAAGCAGAGAGCAAGGACATTCTTCTAAAGCATATGGCGTTTGTAAAAAGATTGCTAATTTGCCTAGGGTACACAGTAAACGAAAAGAAATCAAAACTAGTGCCCTCTCAAGAGATAATATTCATGGGTGCAAGCTTAAATACAACTGCCCAGGTGGCTTATCTCACGCCAGACAAACAAAGGCAATTGACTCATTACTTTCAAATGATGGCAACAAAAACCCAGCTCCCTGCAAGAAAAATTCTGCAGTCCCTGGGTTTCATGGCATCCTGCATTCTACTAATTCCATATGCAAAACTGCATATGAGGAAACTACAATGGTATGTAAAAAATGTTTGGACTCCGCATTGTCACAGCCTGGAGACGATCATAACTCTAATTCCCTGCCTACAACAGGAATTTCGATGGTGGGCCCAGGCCTGTCACCACAACAAGGGACAGCCTTTCACTTTACCCACAGCCAGGCAGACAATAACAACGGATGCATCGGATTATGCCTGAGGGGCAAATAAGGCAGGAAAATGTGTTCAGGGCACGTGGCCCAAGGAACAAGTGCATCTTCACATCAATCAAAAATAGATGCTAGCTGTACAGAATGCCCTGACAGTTTTCAAGGACCTACTACATCCAGGACAACTATTAATAAAGACGGACAATACCAGAGTTATGTGGTACATAAACAAGCAAGGGGGCACACATTCCTACCCCCCTATGCAGACAAGCCATGACTTTGTGGAACACAGCACTGACCTATCAAGTACATCTGCAGGCACAATTCCTGCCAGGAACAAAAAATACACTGGCAGACAAACTAAGCATAAATCTCATGGATCCTCACGAATGGAAACTAAATCCACAGGTGTTCAGCATGATAACGAGGAAATGGGGACGCCCAGACATAGATCTTTTTGCCTCCCCTCACAATTACCAAATACAGAAATTCTGCACAAGAACTTATCACTCTCAAGCATGGAAAGTGGATGCTCTATCATTCAGCTGGAAAGGCCTGACAGTCTGTGCCTTCCCTCCCATGCCTCTCCTTACCAAGGTACTCCTAAAAGTCAGACAAGAAAGGCCAAAAATTATCCTGATTGCCCCAGACTGGCCACGCCAGCACTGGTACCCAATCCTAAAGAGCTTGCCTCAAGGCCCAGCTTGGCCTCTACCTCAAATTCCTCATCTTCTGACACAACAAAACAGTCAGATTCTGCAGTCAACTCAGAACCTTAAATCTGGCAGCATGGCAGATAATGTAGCCACTCAGACTGCACCTCTCTCTAAAGCTGTTATGAATGTCATTTTAGAAGCCAGGAGGCCCAGCACTAGGAAATCTTATGCAGAAAAATAGAAGATATTCTGTGCTTGGAACCAGGCACAAGGGCTCGAACCACTTGTCCCTAATATACCTCAGATTTTACAATACCTAACTGAGATGCTGGACAAAGGCCTATCTTTCTCATCAATTAAAATCCATGCCTCTGCCATTTCAGCTCATTACAATATGGAACCTCCTATTTTTTCACATCCTCTACTACGACTACCTCAGAGGGGCAAAAAATATAAGACCCCCAAGGAGAGCACCAGTACCAACTTGGGATCTCAACTTTGTTTTAGAAAAACTCACACTGCCTCCTTTTCAACCAGCCAGCACAGCTGATCTAAAATTTTTATCATGAAAAACTGTTCTGCTCCTAGCAATAACTTCAGCAAGAAGAGTCTCAGAGTTACAGCCATTAATGGCTGTGGAACCTTTCATCATTTTTCATCAGGACAGGGTCTCTCTTAGGACAAATCCAACATTCATGCCAAACGTGGTCACCATTGTGGCCTTGAAACAAACCATTGATTTACCTACTTTCTACCCAAATCCCCAGAATGAAGGGGAGAGACTTCTGCACGCTTTGGATATGCACAGACAGCTACGATTCTACTTGGACAAAACAAAAGCTTTCAGAAAAACTGAGCAACTGTTTGTAGCCTATGCTGCAGGATCACAAGGAAAGCCTATTACAAAGCAGACAATTTCAAAATGGATAGGCCACTGCATCCGCTTCTGTTATGCACAACGTGGCAAATCAGTGCCTAAGGGCATTAGGCCTCATTCTACCAGAGCAGCAGCCACTTCAGCAGCTTTTCTCAGAGGAGTACCAACCAAAGTCATTTTAGAAACTGCAACCTGGAGCTCAGTGCACACTTTCACCAAGTACTACCACTTACCTCTCTACTCTAAATCCAGGACAGGCTTTGCCACTGCAGTTCTGCAAGGCCTGGTAGCCTCTCCAAATCCAATTTAGACCCAGCCGCCCAACCTCAGCTTTGGGATTCTACCCAAGTGTAGTGACTGCAACAGTGAAACACAATGAACATAGTACAGTTGTGTACCTACCATAAATGTAGATGTTCGAGTGTATTTACTGTTGCAGTCCAGGTTACCCACCCACCATCCCCCTTTTCATTGCTGGGACTTTTCTGTACTTCTCAACTCTATACAACTTATGTGGTGTATTTGCTTGTAGATGAAAGAAATGTTTATAGTAATATATGCATGTTTTTTGGCATAATTTTATCTTTCCAGCCTTCCTATCTGCGGGCACCTGACATCTGGGGCAAGAAAAACTGAAGAAAATGGCGTTGGTTGCGACTTTTATACCCCTGGCGCACTGATGTCAGGGAAGAGGCGACAGCACCCGACACCGGACCAAGACTTTGTAACTCGGGCCGACTGCAGGTCGCCTGTCAGCAGGATAACCCAAGTGTAATGACTGCAACAGTGAATACACTCTAGCATCTACATTTATGGTAGGTGCACAGCTGTACTTTCTGCACAAGGACTCATCACAAAAAAGCCTGGAAAGTGGATGCTCTGTCATTCAGCTGGAAAAACCTATCAGTTTATGCTTTTCCCCCTCTGCCTCTGCTCTCTAAAGTTCTATTAAAAGTCAAACAGAACAAACCAAAAATGATTCTGATTGCTCCAGATTGGCCTCGCCAACACTGGTACCCACTCCTGCGCAATGTGTCACACCCTCCACTGTGGCACCTGCCTCAGACACCTTACTTACTGTCTCAGCAGAACAACCAAATTCTGCACACTCCGCTCCAAACTTTGAATCTTGCAGCATGGCTAATCACCTAAATTCACTGTTAGCATCCCTGAGCAAACCTGTGATGGGTGTCATTTTGGAGGCGAGAAGGCCTAGTACTAGCAAATCTTATGCTGACAAATGGAAAAGATTCTGTTCCTGGAATCAATCCCAAGGAATAAGCACAGCAGTGCCTAATATTCCTCAGATTTTACAATACTTAACTGAGATGCTTCACAAGGGCCTGTCCTTTTCTTCCATACAAATCCATGCCTCAGCCATTTCAGCTCATTACAGCACAGAACCTCCCCTCTTCTCTCATCCTCTGCTAAAGCAGTATCTCAGAGGGGCCAAAAACTTAAGACCACCCCGGAGAGCTCCAACCCCTGCCTGGGACCTCAATTTTGTATTGGTAAAAGTCACTCTCCCTCCTTTCGAGCCAGCTGCTACTGCAGACTTAAAATTTCTCTCCTGGAAAACAGCTTTCCTTTTAGCAGTCACTTCAGCTAGAAGGATTTCTGAATTACAGGTTCTTATGGCAGTGGAACCTTTCATTATTTTTCATGTGGACAGGGTGTCTCCCAGGACAAATCCATCCTTCATGCCCAAGGTGGTATCCAGTGTGGCTCTTAATCAGACCATTAATTTGCCAACTTTCTTTCCCAATCCACAGAACAAGGGGGAGCAGATTCTGCATTCATTGGATGTACACAGACAACTTAGATTTTACTTAAACAGGACAAAATCTCTAAGAAAATCTGAACTACTGGTGGCATTTGCTGCAGGGGCAGAGGGAAAGGCTATTTCAAAGCAGACTATTTCCAAATGGATAAGCCACTGTATTCGTTTCTGCTATATGCACCATGGTAAATCTATACCCCAGGGGATCAGATCTCATTCCACCAGGGCTGCATCGACTTCTACAGCCTTTCTCAGAGGTGTTCCTACCAGAGAGATTCTAGAAGCTGCTACCTGGAGCTCAGTTCATACGTTCACTAAGTATTACCATTTACCTTTCTTCTCTAAATCCAGAGCTGGCTTTGCCACTGCTGTCGTGCAGGGCCTTATAGCTGGTCCTAATGCTGTATAAATCCATCCTCCCTACCATAGCTTTGGGATTCTACCCAAATGTAATGACTGCAACAGTGAAACACGAAGAACATAGTACAGTTGTGTACACTTACCATAAATATAGATGTTCGAGTGTATTCACTGTTGCAGTCCTGGTTACCCTCCCTCCTGCCCCCTGTTTTTCTCTTACTAGATCTGTACTTTCTTTTACTATGTTTAAAAGCCTTTTTGGTGTATTTGCTTTTGTTTGGCGGTATATTTTTTGTGTTTTTAATTTTATATATATATATATATATATATATATATATATATATATATATATATATATATATATATATCCCCATTTGGGGGGCACCTAATATCTGGGGCAAGAAAAACTGATGTAATGGCGTCGGCTGCATGTTTTATACCCCTGACGACTTGATGTCATGGAAGAAGGGACAGCAACCGACGCAGGACCCAAGACTTTAATCAGGCTGACTGAGGGCAACCTGCCAGCAGATTACCCAAATGTGATGACTGCAGCAGTGAATACACTCTAACATCTACATTTATGGTAAGTGTATACAGCTGTACTTTGCCCTTGATCGACGAGGTAAATTCCTTTTGGTTGTTAGGACAGTAAAAGCTGCTCCTTTGGCTCATGTTGCAACAGTATGAGCACAGTAGGTTACTGCATGGGTATGTGCCTCCGTTTGTTGAGGACAGGGGCCCAGACTTCTCTAGTCTGTAAACTCTCCTGAAGGTGAAGCTTGGTCTGTGACGAAAAATGTGTCAAAGTCTTGTCCTTAATAATAGTCCAGTCTCAAATGCTGTGGTTAGTTGAGCAAATATGTCTGCTGAAGTAAGTTATTCAGTTGTATGGCAGTAGATATACTCATTGGGGTATAGGGCTGCCATTGTAATGAATGAGTTTCTTCTTCTTAGATGACAGTGATTAAAAATGTATTTGTAGTCATTGAAATATGAAGGTGATTGTGATTTTGCAAGGTGATTGTGTTTTTTTTACGACAGGGTGCCTAGAGAGGAGTTGTGGTATTGTATGAGGAAGTCAGGAGTGTCAGAGAAGTATGAAAGAGTGGTACAGGATATGTACGAGGGTAGTGTGACAGCGGTGAGATCTGCGGTGGGAGTGACGGATACATTTAAGGTGGAGGTGGGGTTACATCAAGGATCAGCTCTGAGCCCTTTTTTATTTGCAATGGTGATGGACAGGTTGACAGGCAAGATCAGACAGGAGTCCCCGTGGACTATGATGTTTGCAGATGACATTGTGATCTGTAGTGAGAGTAGGGAACAGGTGGGAGGAGACCCTGGAGAGATGGAGATATGCTCTAGAGAGAAGAGGAATGAAGGTCAGCAGGAATAAGACAGAATATATGTGTTGGAATGAGAGGGAGGATAGAGGAATGGTGAGGATGCAAGGAGTAGAGGTGGCGAAGGTGGATGAGTTTAAATACTTGGGGTCAGTAGTTCAGAGTAATGGTGAGTGTGGAAGAGAGTTGAAGAAGAGAGTACAGGCAGGATGGAGTGGGTGGAGAAGAGAGTCAGGAGTGATTTGTGACAGACGAGTACCTGTAAGATTGAAAGGGAAGGTCTACAAGAGGGTAGTGAGACCAGCTATGTTATATGGGTTGGAGACAGTGGCATTGACAAAGGCAGGAGTTTGAGCTGGATGTGGCAGAATTAAAGATGTTAAGATTTGCACTGGGTGTGACAAGGGTGGACAGAATTAGGAATAAGTATATTAGAGGGTCAGCCCAGGTTGGAAGATTTGGAGACAAAGCCAGAGAGGCACGATTGTGTTGGTTTGGACATGTGCTGAGGAAGGATGTTGAGTATATTGGGAAAAAGATGCTAAGGATAAAGCTACCAGGTAACAGGAAAAGAGGAAAGGCCTAAGATAAGGTTTATGGATGTGGTGAGAGAGGACATGCAGGTGGTTGGTGTGACAGAGCAAGATGCAGAGGACAGGAAGAAATGGAAACAGGTGATCTGCTGTGGCGACCCCTAATGGGAACAGCCGAAAGAAGAAGATGATTGTGTTTTTGCAAGTGATGTAACAGTGGTATGCTTGATGGTAGGAGGGATCTTTGTGGTTGTCTGAGATAAATTTTAAACATGTGAGAGGTTAGGCTATATGCTTTGCTGCAAGTTTCAGGAAAGTCAGATTAATGTTACTGAATTTAAAACAAGAGATGTTTTGTTGTGAGAGTAGAGCTCGTTTCCTTCTCTGATATTGCAGAGAAGTGGGAGGTAATAGCAAAATGATAAAAATGTTAAAATTCCTGTGAAGTGTCTGGATAAGAGCTATTAGGAAGATTAGCAAAGAAGTTAATTATTTCATTTCTAGTTGAGAGAACAAAATTATTGTACTTATTTGTGAATGCTGGATAGCTTTGTTGTAGGTTTGTTGAGGAAGCAGAGAGATGAAATGTGTTCAGTGAGAATTTTTTGCCTTCAGGAAGAGATTAGGTAGTTGAGAGAGCATTTTGCCTTCAGCACAATAACAGTCCTACTATCAGCCATTACTGGTCTTCAACTGTGTGAGAAGCTTGCCTTGAACACCCCCCCCCCAAAAAAAAAAAAAACACACTTCTTAAATACTTGACTTGGAAACTTACCTTTTAGTAACAGTGGTTTCAACCTGGTGGATTTTTGAATTCGACGATTTTGCATGCAAATGATCTCGTCCTGATTTTCAGTAACAAAGCAGTTGTGCTCCATACCAATTCTTTATTCAAGCTATAGATAAAAGAGGCATCCTAGAATCAGACTATCTACATCCCTCTGTTGTTCCTCTTTGCACCCCAGGAGGAGGAGGGAAAGGGTATTGCACTTCCAGGATGTGCGTATAGGCAACTGAGATTGTACTTGTCCAAAACAAAGTAAGTATGAAAGACCAGGCAACTGTTCATTTACTTTGCAGAAGGCATAGTAGGGAGGCCTTCCTGCAAGCAGACCATTTTTTAAATGACTAGAACACTGTATTTTACTCTCTCCATGTATCAGAGCACACGTCATGATTGCTGCAGCTATGACAACTTATTTCCTTAAAGGGATTAATATCCTGTCCATTCTAGAAGCAGTTACTTATCTATCCACACTCTTTCCAGGTGTTGCAATGTAGACATTGCTTTTAGGATCAGGGCAGAATTTGCAGTGGCTATTTTGCAGGGGCTGTTGTAAATGGCACCTACTAAGTGCCAGCCACACACTTGACCATAAGCTTTGGGAGTCTTCCCAAGATTTATTATTGCAACAGTGCGCCATATAAAAACTCACCATAATTCTAAATGTTAAGCTGTGATGCCCTTCTTTATAGCACTGTTGCAGTACCCTTCATCAACGGGATCTCCTGCCAAAGATATCTGTGTCCAGCTAGTATACCAAAGCCTTTAGCATTTATAGGCACCGTACATCACATGTACACTCCCCACACAAAGCGTAGGGCAGTGATGGCGAACCTATGACGTGTGTGTCAAAGGTGACATGCCAGTGTTCATCCACACCCGAGTTACCAAAGAAACTACTTTTGCATTTGTTGCTCGTGTGAAGTGCATTGAATTTTTTTGCCAGTAGCCAGTTCAACAACACTGCTGCAGAGGGAAGGAAGTTATTAAAGTCAAAAACGGTTTTGGTATACTGTCTCAATAGTCTGCAAAGGGTAGTGCTGACAGTGTTTTCTCTTCGTGGTTACACTTCTGCAAAAGGCAAGTAGTCTGCATTTCTAAGCCTGTGCTGTTTTACATTCCTCTCAACTGTCCCTCTTAATCCCTCCTAAAACTGGCAACATTTTGCCCTTGATAATGGCAATAATTAGATTTATAGACGTATTTTACTTCAGAAAATGTATATTAATTCATGTTAATTTTTTCCTGTCAGTGTCTCAAATTATAATAGTACAGGTAGTTTAAAACTATTCATGTCTCTTATTTGTAGATGTGTTCCCGATTCTGTTAAGATTTATCCCTGATGTTTTTAGAGCTATGCTATTTTATTTATTTCTGTTATATATTTTTGTTTTTTTTTTGGGGGGGGGGGGTGACACCAGCAGAGTCAAGTTAGGCATTTTCCGAAATTTTGACACGCTTAGCTCAAATGGTTCGTCATCACTGACTTAGGGTGTAAAGGTGATGTACGGATGCACATCCTCAGAACAACTTTACCTCCAGTCTGAATGCTATCATTGAACAACAGTCTGAATGCCTTTCTGCTGTGCTGGTTACCAAGATGTGTTTTAGTAAGTACCCCATTGGGGTTTCTCATTATCTTTCTTTTTTATTTTAGTGCTGTTGGGTTCATGTCATCCAGAAAAGGAGTCACTGTGGGAGGCATATTCCCCATAAAGACAAACATGACCTATGTCTTTTCTGTTTGGGTGCTTCCCACAACCTTATTCAGTGTTCTTGTTCTGTCTGCCAGACTTTTGTCCCCAAGACCCTCAGTAGTTGTCTGTCTTGTTTATGTGTTTACCTTAAAAACTGTCTTAAGCTGTTGTCTCAAGGTGCTGTGGTGGAGTCTTCTCATCCTCAGGGTTAGCCATCAGCCAAGAAAAGGTCATAAAACTTAGGTCTGATACAGCTGCTGTCCAACTTCCCCTGAACATCTCTCTCAAGGCTAGTGAAGGCCCAGAGGATAGTCCTCTGGTTGCCTCAGATTCCTGTGCTGCAACCCCATCAGAGGTTGCCATTAGTCTGATTTCACTCACATCCTCGGAGGCTTTACACACGTCATTTCCAGACGTTTAGGGAGAGCCTTGGCTGATTATATTCAAGGGACTGAGGCTCTAACCTTCCCAAGGATGCTTTGTCTGGACTTCCCACAGAAAAAGAAATGGAAAACCAAGTGCAATTTCCCCTGTAGTTAAGGCCCCCCAACGTGAATGGCAGGATTTTACTTTGGGGTTGTTTAATCCTTTAATGGGTTTAAAGCTTCCTCAAGGGGTGTTTGTGGTTGCCCCTCTCTGGTTTTCCACTCCTCTTAAAAGACACAAGGAACTAGACTCCTCAGATGAGGATCTGGATTCTGGGGAAGAGTCACTGGCTTACTCTTCTCAAATCCCCCCACCCCCACCCCCTTGAGCTATGGTTCAGCGGAAATGGATTCTAATAGTTCAGATTCTCCTTTAGAGGAATTCTCCTTTGGGGACCGTGTTACCCATATGATGGAATTTAAATGGGAGTGCTCTCCATCTCTGATACTCAGAAAAAAGGTATTATGAGCTCCTCCAGACGGAGTCTCCTAAGCCTTCTACTGTTCCCCCCAGTTCTGTCTGCTCTCCTTGGATACCTGTTCAGCAGCTTCTGTGTGATACCTGATTCTCAGTCGCCTGCACCCAAAACACTTGATAAATTTTACAGTATGCCAGATAAATATAGATTTTTTTTATAAATGCCCTTCTGCTGATCCTTCTGTAGTGTCTGTCTCTTCTGACAAGCCCTCCAAGTTGTTGTCCTCTACCGAGCTACTTTCTTTTGAAGATAGTCGATCCATGATGAGGCTGGGCCAAAAGGTTTATACTGCTGTCACTTTATCTTTTCGGACCTTCAACTGCCAGACACACGTGACCAGGTATGTCTTGGCCCTCCCTTCTTAGATTTCCAAAGTGGTTTCTGACCTTCATGATGCTGCAAGGAAGGCTTCTGCCCTGTTCCTGTTAGGATCTATCTCAACTTGCCCACCACTCTATTAAATGCAGCTGATACCTCCTCAGGGCTGCTGCCTTTTTGTCTCATTTTATGAAGTGTAACTTTTGGCTTCATCTTCAGGCTCTACCTGATGACATTAAGGCCAAACTATTGGATGTTCCTTTAGATATTAAAAATCTTTTTGGTACTGCTGCTGCTGAACTTGTCAAGTCTCTCCAGGATAAGGGTAAAGTCTAGCAGGAGTTGAAAGGTGTTTTTCTCCTATTCCCAAGTTTCAGAGGAATTACCCCTCCAAATTAGCTTTTGTTCACAGGCAGACTCACCCTCCACTCAAAGGGAAAAAGGGATCTGATGTCAATTTTTTTGTTCCTCAACGAATGGGGTCAGATCCAACTATCTGATCTGAGTCTGCCACTTTCTGAAGATTCTAGGTTCTGAATATTGAGCTTCTGCCTTGCGCATAATGTCCCTGAACATTGCAATACTTTAGATCTTGTTTGCCGCTCTTCAAGACCATCAAGATTGTGACTTTTTAAGCTCCTTTGCATTGTGATTGTATTTTTTGATCCTTACATCCTCCCTCCTTGTCCTAATTATCGCTTCCAGACTCTTGGTAATTCTTTTGTTATACCATCATTGGTAGTGTGTTCTGCTCCCCTTTTATACCTGTAGGTATATTTCTTTATCTACCATTGTTGGTAGTTTTTCTCCCTTTTCCTCTTCTCTTTCAATTAAAAAAAAATATATATATTGTCTTGTCTTTTTGGTAGGCACTTTTTTCCGGTATGGTTGACAAACCTGCAGGATTTAAACAGACTACTTCTCCCGTTTCTTTAAAAAAGAAACAGAAAAGCACAGAACTGCATAATCTACACAAAGACGGGAAGCCTTTTCTCAGAACTTGTTCAGAGCCTTCCAGGCCCTTCAATCTCCAATGCCACAGCCAGTTCTACCCCCTGTGCAACCCCTGGAAGACTCTGAGGAAAGAAACTTCTTCCTCAGATGAATCCCTGACTTATTGTTCCCAAATTGAGTCCCCTAAGGACTTTGCTACCCCTAAAGAAGACTATTCCCTTAGCCCTGACTCTCCTGAGGAAGAATTTTCCTTTGGAGATACCTTTACCTTAATGAGACAGCATTTTAAATGGGAAGTTTCTTATGTGTCGGAGTCAAAAAAGAGATATTTTGAACTCCTGCAGATGGAACAACCTTCCCAGTCTGCAGTTCCCCTTTGCTCCCAGCTTTCCAGGATGCCTTTCAGGCTGCCTGTCAGAACCCAGACTCTCAGCTTCCAGCTTCCAAATGACCTGATAGATTTTACAAGGTTCCCCAGCAGGCTCAATTCCTGTTCAGAAATCCTCCTGCAGACCCTGCAGTTGTTGCTATGTCAGTAGACAAATCCTCTTCTTTGTTCCCAACAGATAAAGATAGCAAGTTCATGGACAGACTGGGGAAGAAAATGTACACTTCTTCCACCCTGGCCATTAGAGCTGTTAATTATCAAACCCACATGGCTAAATTTGTCTTAGTCATTGTCTAAGGCTACTGCCCTAATGTCTTAGGTAGCAGATTTTCCTACCAAGTCTCAGCTATCTGCCCTGCTCTCTGCTGTCTCTCAAGTGACCAGGCATTCAGTCAAGTGCAGCTGTGATGCTGTAGAAGCATCATCCAAGTCTGCAGCATCTGCCTGTGTCCTAAGGAGGTATTCCTGGTTGAGACTCCAGCTTCTACCCTTGGATGTTCAGGCCAAATTGCTTGATGCACCTCTGGATAATAAAGCTCTCTTTGGCACTGCTTTAACTGAGCTCCTTAAATCCCTCCAAGAAAAATACAAAGATTTGCAAAATTTGAAACATTGACTTGTCTTGCCCATTCGTAGATACCACAGGAACTACCCACAAAATACCCTGTTTTTAAGTAGACAGTCCTCCCACTCTGCTGCAGCCCAGTCTGAGGGACAGAGGCACCCTAGGAAACAAACCACCCTAGACCCTCCTCCACCTCAATTCCTACTTCCTTTCGGAGACTGCCTATCCCAGACAGAGCTCCTCCACTGTGAATCAGTTTTCTTACCCAGATCCCCACCCACCACTGTTCACTCCATCTAACTCTATCCCTACTCTCCTGATAGAAAATCACTTCAGAGAATTGGGGTCCTTTCTGTCATAAAAAAATGGTTAGTTCATGACTTGATGGGCAGTTCCACCCTTCCAGGGGACCCCTCAACCTCCATCAAATCAGCTCCACCTTTTTCCTGCAGTTCTGGATCAGCTCCTATCTCCGGGCGCAATAGAACATGTCCCTCTGGATCAGACAGCCAAGGGCTTTTATTCCAGAATGTTTTTGGTTCCAAGAAAAGATGGTCCTTAGAGACCAATTCTCAACTTGTCCCTACTCAATCAGTATCTCAAGGTGCTTACATTCAAGAAGCTCACTCTTACCTCTTATCCCTCACCAAGCCTTTATGGCATCCCTGGATCTGAAGGATGCTTCCCTTCACACCCCCATTCACCCCAGCTACAGGAAATTCCTGTGTTTCTCAGTAGGTTCCTCACATTTTCAGTTTACTGCATTGCCATTTGGACTGTTTACAGTGCCAAGAGTGTTCACACAGTTTCTAGCCCTGGTTATCGCCCCCATTGCAGAATGCAGGGCATTCAAATTTACTCCTACCTAGACAAGCTCCTAATCCTGCATCAGGACCATCACTCCCTGTCCCATCAATTAGATTTGGTGCCCAGGATCTTGAAGGACCTAGGTTTCACAGTGAATCTACAAAAATCCCAAATGACACCAAGTTAAAACCCGGTCTTCTGGGGGTGCAGGATAATGATGGAAATGATGTCCACCTTTGTCCCCTGCCAGAAAGTGGAAACCCTCACCCACTACTTCCAATCTCTCCTTCCTCTCCCAGCCATCTCAGCCAGGGAGTTTCTGAGGGTGCTGAGCCATATGGCCTCCTTGATGATCTTCGTGTTTCACTGTTGCAGTCGTTACATTTGGGTTATCTGCTTTGCAGTAGCCCTTAGTCGGCCTGATTAACAAAGTCTTGGGTCCTGCGTCAGTTGCTGTTCCTTCTTCCATGACGTCAGGTCGTCAGGGTTATAAAACATGCAGTCGATGTCATTACATCAGTCTTTCTTGCCATGCGGTGCCTGAAGCAGAAGCAGTTCGCAAGTGCCGGTCGGCCGACTCCTGAAATTTTTGTTTTCGAGTTTCAGAACCGAAGTCTTCAACTAAAGCTAAGTACCCCATTGGGGAAACTTTTTCTTGCTCCTTACCGATGTCAGTAAAAGTTAATAATTGCATTATTGTGGAAAGCAAATACCTCACAAAGATTTTCATTCGTACTGTATTCCTTGCCTAGGCCCTGACCACAACGTGCCTTGCTGTCGGTTTTGTGCTTTATTTAAACAGCGCACTATCCGTCGTCTGTATATTTTTGCTTCTAAATATTTTGGTTCTCTGTTTAATTATCCAGAAATTTCATCTGTTAGCCTTCCGACTACTGGGATTCCAAAAAAATGCAAAGATAGACAGAGACAGGCCGCTGAGGTCCAAAGCTGCCAGTCGCCAGTTCGCCGGTACTCAGTGAGGCTCTTTTGCAGCCTCTGATACCCGCTATGTCTGACTTGCAGGCCTTTACTGAGACCCATTCGGAGTCTGGTATGCCGCAAGATGCTTCAAGTGTGGAACCTGCGGATCTCTCTGCCTTGGATGGGTCCAGAGCCGCTGTGCAGGCACCGGCTTCTGAGGCTGTATTCAGGACTACGGACTTGCATATTAAACCGACGCCTCCTTCTTCATTTAGGCCAAAATCTCGAACCATGCCTAAGAAACCGACGCCCAGGCCGCATGCTCATGCCTCTATGCCTAAAAAACAAATTATAAGAATGGCTGAAGATCTTATAACTCTAATCAGGGGAAGCCAACCTCCCCCTTTTAAGAGACCTAGGACTGAAGTTGTTTATGAATCTTCTGAACAGGATTCTGATTTTTCTGATTCTTCTGATGATCTGGATTTGCCCTTATCTACTTATGAGGATTCTGATGCACAGGACTCAATTCCTTCTGCTTCCCCTCCAGAGGATTTTTCTTTTGGTGAAACCTTACATGTACTCTAAGGGAGCATTTCCACTGGAAAAGCCAGGATTTTTCTGATTCTAAAAAGAGGCGTAGGAATTTCGTACTCCTGCCTCTGCGTAGGCCTTTAGTTATACGTCTTGTACTATACATTGTTGTTGATGCCTTTTCAGAATCTAGTTTGGCCCCTGATTCTTTGCCTCCGGCTCCCAGAAAACCTGACATATTACAGGGTTCCTGATTTTCACAAGTTCCTTTTTAAAAATCCTATTGCAGATCCAGAGACGGTCTCACAGATACCCAAGGGCATTAAGGCTTCTACTGCTAAAAATCCTACCCCCTCTGATGGAGACTCCAGGGCCCTGGATAGATGGGGTAACAAAGTTTACACTTCTGCAGCCTTGGCCATTAGGGCTTTAAACTGCCAGTTTCATATGTTAAAATATCAACAACATGTTATTGGATTGCTTAAACAGAAAATTATGTTAATGCCTGACTGTGCTGAAAATAAAGAATTACAGGATTTAATGCATTTTGCTGAACGGGTTGGAAAACATACTTTGCAATGTGGATTTGATTCATTAGAGGCCTCTTGCAGGGCTGCTGTTACTGGGTCTGTGCTCAGAAGGCATTCCTGGCTTACGGGGGCAATCCTTGCCAGATCATGTTAAAGCTAAAGTGTTTGATGCTCCCTTAAATCAGGACCACCTGTCTGGTAACAAGGCTGAGGAAGTTCTTAAAAAGATGGAAGATAAAGCTAAATCTATGCAAACTGTTAAATATTTTTTACAAGTTCAGCCTCCTAGATTTAGTAGGCACTGGCCCTCAAAAAATTGGTCCTTTCCAGCCCCTTCCAGGTCTTCTCAAGCCAAACCCAGACACAGCAGAAACCCCAAGTTTCAGTCCCAAGGGACACACAAGACTAGGCATTGGGGGGTTTCCGCACCCAAACCTGGGAGCAGCAAGACTCCCCCTATGGAAAACCATCTCAATGACTTGCTTTGAACGCAGCAATGCCCAATTTACATCATATTCTACAATACTTAACTGAGATGCTTCATAAGGGCTCGTCTTTTTCTCCATTAAAATTCATGCCTCAGCCATTTCAGCTCATTGTAGCACAGAGCCTCCTCCCCCTCTTCTCTCACCCACTGCTCAAGCAGTTCCTCAGAGGGGCCAAAAATCTAAGGCCACCCAGGAGAGCTCCAACTCCAGCCTGGGATCTTAACTTTGTTGTGGAGAAACTCACTCTTCCTCCCTTCGAGCCAGCTGCTACTGCAGATTTAAATTTTCTATCCTTTTGGCAATCACTTCTGCAAGTAGGGTGTCTGAATTACAGACCCATATGGCAGTGGGAACCGTTCATCGTCTTTCATGCAGATAGGGTGTCCCTCAGAACCAATCCCTCATTCATGCCCAAGGTGGTATCCAGTGTGGCTCTTAATCAGTCCATTTATTTGCTTACCTTTTTTCCTAACCCACAGAGCAAAGGGGAACAGATACTGCACTCTTTAGATGTGCACAGACAGCTTAGATTCTACTTGGGCAGGACTAAACCTCAAAGGAAATCTGAACAAGTACTGGTGGCATTTGCTGCAGGGACAGAGAGTTAAGCTATTTCGAAACAAACCATTTCAAAATAGATAGGCCACTGCATTCATTTCTGCTATAAGCACCATGGAAAACCTATCCCACAGGGCATCAGACCCTATTCAACCAGGGCTGCATCCACCTCTACAGCCTTTCTTAAGGGAGTCCCTACTAGGGACATTTTAGAAGCAGCTACCTGGAGTTCTGTACATACTTTCACCAAGTATTACCATTTGCCAATTTTCTCTAAATCAGGGCCGGTTTTGCTACTGCAGTCTTGCAGAGCCTTATAGCTGGTCCTAATTCTATTTAAATTCCTCCTCCCAACCTTAGCTTTGGGAATCTACTCAAATATAATGACTGCAACAGTGAAACACGAAGAACATAGTACAGTTGTTGTACACTTACCATAAATGTAGATGTTAGAGTGTATTCACTGTTGCAGTCCTGGTTACCCTCCCTCCAACCCCCTTTTCTTCCTTGGCTATATCTCTACTTTCACCTTCTATGCTCTAAAAGCTTTTTGGTGTATTTGCTTTTCTGTTGGAGGTATATTCTTGTATTTATAGATTTAATTGCTTCCCATTAGGGGGACACCTGATATCTGGGGCAAGAAAAACTGATGTAATGGCGTTGGCTGCATATTTTATACCCCCTGACGACCTGACGTTGTGGAAGAAGGGACAGTAACAGATGCAGGACCCATGACTTTGTTAATCAGGCCGACTGAGGGCTACTGCAAAGCAGATAACCCAAATGTAATGACTGCAACAGTGAATACACTCTAACATCTACATTTATGGTAAGTGTACACAACTGTACTATTCTCATGGTACATTGGCCAGGCTGCATATGAGGAAAGTCCAGTGGGTCTTGAGGAATTTGTGGAGCCAACACATACATTCTCTGGATGTTACACTCCTTCTCCCTGCCTGAAAAAGGCACTGTCATGGTGGATCTCCAACATTACCCTCAATCAAGGGGTACCTGTGCACATCCCTCATCTATACAGATGCGTTAGATATGGGTTGGGGAGCCATCCTGCAGAGCAACAACAGTCAGAACAAAGTTCAGGGAGAGTGGTCCACCCAGAGAAAAAGGAACCATATCAACATAAAGGAACTGAGGGACCTTCTCTTGGCACTGCAGACCTTCCAAGAGATTCTGCTGCCAGGCACCTTAAAGGTAATCACAGACCATATGACTGTTCTGTAGTATGTCAACAAGCAGGGAGGGACAAGGTCTTATCCACTTTGCATCTTGGCGATTCATATTTGGTCCCTAGTGGCAAACCTTCACTTACACTTGCAAGCTGTTTACATTCCCTCAGCAGAGAATGTGATGGCAGACACCCTCAACAATACCTTAGCACCCTCTCACGAATGGATGCTTCACGGGGAAGTATTTTTGGATCCTATTCACAGGTGGTGTATTCCACAGGCAGATCTGTTTGCCTCCTCCCAGAACAGACAGATGCCCCTCTTTTGCACAAGAATTCTGCATCCACAAGCTTGGAAGGCGGACACCTTCTCTTTTTCATGGAAGGGGATGTACCTTTATGCCTTCTCCCCTTCACACTGATTCAAAAAGTCCTTCTGAAGATTCAGCGGGACAAGCCAAAAATCCTACTGATGACCCCCTTTTGGCCAACACAGCATTGGTTTCCCCTACTATTTCTATTAGCCAAGGACAGTCAACCACAGGTTACCTCACTGATTCGACCTACTCACACAACACAGGAGATCCCTCATACATCCACAGGTGCTCAACTTCAAACTGACCCTTATGGGTGATAGAATTTTTATCCCCTTTAGACACCTGTATTCAGAGCATGTATTCAATGTCCTGTAGGAGGCCAGGAAACCTAGTACCAGGAGAAATTACTTATCTAAATGGAAAAGATTCTCCAGGTGGTGTCTCAAGAACAAACAGGACCCATTACTGCCCCAGTACCTATGGTCCTTTCTTATTTGTGTGAGCTGCTACATTCTGGACTGACGTATTCTTCTGTAAAAGTACATTTGTCAGCCATCTCCGCTTGTCTCCCTTTAGTACCCCCACTGGCATCCAGGCTAGACATAAAACTCTCTTTAAAAGGGGTTCTCCATATCAGACCTCCTCGTAAGTCTATTCCTCCATCTTGCAACCTAAATTTTGTGCTGAATAAACTCACATTAGCTCCCTTTGAACCAGCCCATTCAGCATAGCTTAAGTTATATACTTGGAAAACAGTTTTGTTGATAGCCCTTACTTCTGCCAGGAGGGTCTCCGAAATCCAAGCCCTTATGGGCACTCCTCCATACCTTATCTTCCACAGAGACAGAGTCTCTCTCAGAACCAATCCTTCCTTCATGCCTAAAGTGGTTAATGAGCTCTCCTTAAATCAGACCATTAATCTACCTGTGTTTTTTCCCTCAGCCTTAGAACTCCTCAGAAAGGACTTTGCATTCCATGGATGTTCAAAGACAACTGAGGTATTATCTGGACAAGAACAAATCCACTAGAAAGTCTGACCAGCTTTTGTCTCCTTTCACCCTAGAGCCCTGGGCAAGGCAGTATCAAAACAGACCATTGCCTCATGGATTTCTAAGGCCAGCTCATTTTGCTATTCTTTTAATGGAAAGGAATTTAATTCCAGTGTGAAAGCCCATTCCACCAGAGCAGCTGCCTCTTCAGCAGCCTTTTTCAGGGGCATTGACCGCGCTTCAATTCTGGAAGCAGCCTCATGGTGGTTTGTACATACTTTCACCAAGCATTACAAGTTAGACTTGATTTCTAGAGCAAGGGCTGGGTTTGCCAGGTCAGTTTTGCTGGGGCTCATCGACTCTGTCTCCCTACCAACCTCCCAGGCTCCTACCTAAATCTTTGGTACTCTCCCTACTGTTATGAATACTGCAACATGAGAATAGAAGGACATAGAATAGTTGTGTAAGAACTTACCATAACCATAGATGTACTTCTCTTCCATGTTGCAGTTTTCAATCCTCTGCCCACCCCCTTCTTTAAGGGTTGGTTTTCTTTTCTGTTTGTTTTCCTAAAAAGGGTATAACAGCTGCCATATAGTTCTACAGCTTAAATACTTCCTTGACTGGTGGTATGTGTGGGCCTAGAAAGCTTCTTTCCTTCTAGCCTCCCAGGGGTTCTGTGGTATGCGGCAGTCAGTTCTGAGTTGGGTATGTGCAGATATCACATATATAGCCAAGATAAGTTTATGGCTCTTACATGCAATGTCGCATGTACCCCTTATCCAAAGACTTTGGTATACTGGCTGGATGTCTGGTGCTGCAGGCAGCAACCTCCCCACTGTTTTGAATACTGCAACATGGAAGAGAAGGACATCTATGGTTATGGTAAGTTCTTACACAACTATTCTTTATTCTTCAGGGCCTCACTTAAATTTCTTTCCTAGAAACCATATTTTTGGTAGCCATTATGTCAGCAAAGAGAATTTCCAAACTTCAGGCCTCGTCTAAACTGCCTCACTTCAGTTTTCATAAAGATAGAACATCCCTCCATACCATTCCCTCCTTTATGCATAAATTGGCCACAGAGACTAATATTAATCAGTCTATTCAATTGACAGTCTTTCCAAATTTCTCTATCAAGGGCGAATATGTTTTACAGCATTTTGATGTGCATAGACAGCTTCAATTTTACCTTCATAGCACAAAACAGAACAGAAAATCTGAACAACTGTTTGTATCTCTGTATCCTAACCCTTTAGGCCAAGCATTCTCCAAGATAACAGTGGCCAAATGAATTACAGATTGTATTTCTCTAATTTATTCGAAAAATGGTCTAATTTATTTGAAAAATGGTCTGCAACTGCCTCACCCTCCTAAAGCCCATTCTATTAGATCTGTGGCCACTTTTCCTGCCTTCTCCAAAGCATTGATTGATGATTTGTGCCACAGCCACCTGGTCAAAGACCCACTTTTGTGACACATTACAAATCGGACATTGTCTCCAGACGTAGAGCTTCTTTTAATTCGGCATTGCTCCAGCATATCCTTCCTTGAGGCCACCCAAGGGTAATGTAGCTGGGGACTCTGACCCATTTGTGAGGAAGAATGAAAAGGACAACATCAGATTTAGAAGTTATGTACTTACTGTAACTTGACGTCTGTGTTGTCTATTTTCATTCTTCCTCACCTTTCCTCCGGCTCCTAGAGGATTTAGTACATTTTTAGGGACTTTTATGTTCCTGTTTTGAGCCTCTGGTTCTTTTCTGTCTTTACTGTCTCTTAATCCTGTAAACAGGCAGCAAATTCGATCTGAGGAAGCTGTAGAGAGGGTGGAGCATTGTGGGTAGAGAGAGGAGCTCAAGACTAGGATCCAAGTCTATGAAATGCGGACGAGTAATGTCCGTAACCCAGTAGTGAGGAAGAATGAAAATGGGCAACACAGATACCAAGTTATGGTAAGTATATAACTTCTAATTATTTTCATATCTTCTGTGTAAGAATGTGAATTACTTATACAGAGCGTCAAGCTAAATAAATTAGCATGCTGTGCTTTTTTATAGAGATTTTCATCTGTCCCTTGTAAGAATGTGAATTACTTGTACAAAACACCAACCTAACTCAATCTGCATGCAATATTTTTTGTAGTAAATATTTAGTCTGTAGACTTTAGTGTATTAGATATTTAACTTTTTCCTTTTGCTGTTTTAGACATGCTTGCTAATGCGACAGCAACATGAAGCTGCAGCCCTCAATGCAGTGCAGAGAATGGAGTGGCAACAGAAGGTACAAGAATTAGATCCAGCTGGGCACAAGTCACTGTGTGTGAATGAAGTTCCGTCATTCTATGTGCCAATGGTTGATGTTAATGATGACTTTGTGCTTTTGCCAGCATGACAGTATGACAGTAAAAACTTCCTGGCAGAAGTGTGGCAAGAACTGAAGGGCTTTACAGCCATGTTAGACCTTAATTTCATCTTAAAATTGCTTGCTGATGATCCCTAGTGACCGAGGAGGCAGCATCTTCACAAAACAGCGTTTGCACTATCTTCAGTGTTTAGACACTTCTGTACCGGAGGCAGAAGTGAGTCTGAAAGGTGGAAATCCATGCCCTTCACTCTCCAAACCAGCCAACTTACAAAAAAATGCATATAGCGATGCAACACCAGCATGTCAAAAAAAGAGGCTGCACATGGAGAAGTGGTGCAAGTACAAAATCGTTTTGTAGTAGCTGCTGAGCAAGTCATTGCTGTCCACACGATTGCTATAATTGTGAACGGTGGCAGTAAATGGGCTGCAGATTCACCTAAGAATTGCAGTACAAACTTTCAAAGCATTTATCTCCACTTCATATGGAGGGAATGCAGAAAAGGGTCTTAGGCCCCCCTTAAGTTTAAAAAAAAAAGACTTTGGTCTGGAGTTAAAGCTGGATGGAATCTCTGTAGTTTCATACAGGGATGTTATCTCATCAAATTCAGTAATGCTCATAATTATCATTGTTTTAAGACATGTCACATAGTAACTGCAAAGACTGTGCATGCAGTTCACTCTTGTCTGTGATTGGTCACCTGCGCTAGATCACCTATGTTGGCCAAGGCGAAATGTTGCCCTGTCTTAAATGATAAAAATGATGCCCTGTGTAAGGCAAAGACTGACTTTTGAGCACATATAAGTGGATTCTTCTACTTGTAGTTTATATTTTGTTTAACTTTTGGGCATTTTGTTTCTCTTTATGAGAACATCACTTGAAACACTACAAAGCAAATATTTGTTTAACAGAAAGAAAAAATATATTGTTGTGTCCCATAAATCCTGTACAGTTTTATACACTTTAACCAATCTACTTTTGCTGCCTTCTAGATAATTTATTTTGCAACACATTACTGCACAGTTGTAAATATTTTATGTACTGTAACATCTGTTTCAGTTGCTTGTAAAGAAAAGATAAATTAATTAAATATCTTTGTATGTATAGTTTACATTAGGCGGCACTTTTCCCTTGAAAAATGATGGGCCAAAAATATGGGGTATTTTGTATGTTCTTTTGGGGGGAGGATATTCTGTGTTTCTTCACTGACAGGTCTCCATTGCATAAAAGAGAAGTAGTCTGCTGCAGCACAGAATTGCACAGATGGCATTCCACATTCAGAAGAGCATGATATCCTACAGACAATGTCCTTTTTGCCCCTAATAAAATATAAAAGTATCACATTGCATAATAAAAATGTGTGATTTTATATCAGCTTAAAGTGTGAATGTAAGCATGTATCTAAGAGGGTAAAGAAGTTCTGAAAGGTGTTGTGGTATTCATCATGCTGTATGAAATACCTTGAAGAAAATATTCTCCAAAGACAATTTGTCTTTCACCCTCTAGGGCTTCAGTTTTGCACACACACAAAAATACAAAGGAAAATGTGCACATGCGGTTTCAGGCACCTTTCTTGCGTACTTGTAACAGAGTTTGTTGGGAAGTAAATATCAGTGGTTGGACTTTGCCATTAGACTTATGATTTTGTGGCCGAAAAGAAAAAAAGGAATTTTTTTTATTGTAGGTAGCTGTTAAAATAGACTGAATGTATTCTGGTTCAGAAATTTGCATCTTCCAAATTTTTGTTAGGATCATACAAGAGTGAATAACCTTGTGAGCGTATTTTTTAATTCCTTGTTTGTGTTTTTAAATTAAGGTCGACACAGTATAAATTGGTTTTATAATTCTTTCATAATGTCACTACCAGTCTAAGTTTTAATTTAATATGTTGCCCTTCCAATTTCTGGCACTGCATCTGTTCCATTGTCATCAAGACAGCTGGTTATCTGTAATTCAAGGAACAGAGAAGTGTACTTCATAATTTAGTTAGCTCAGAGACGTGGCCCAGTTAACAAGTAGTTGGCAAAGACTATACTTTGCAGAATGTTCTGTAAAATGAATTAAATAACTTCTATTTTAACTTTAAAATTGTTTTTGTTTCCTTACTAGATAAAGACATTCAGTAAGTTAGGATGTGGGATACCTCAGTTCTTTTGTTTAAGCCTGTGGTAGATCTCTGTCATACATTACATGATTTTAATGTATAAAAAGCAATATGTTGTAGTGGTTGAGATAAGGTTATAGATAGCTCCTAGGCATACAATCCAGGAGCCCCACTGATAGGGTTTGCCCGATTTCCCAGTTGCCCCAGAGCACTAAGTGACTTGCTCAGAGTCAAACAGTATGCAAATTGAGGCTGGCGGAATCAAAACTCAGAATGATATATAGAAGGTAGCTTTTGAACTCATAACCTTAATCTTGTGTGCTAACTAGCAGCCTGCTAGGCAGCGAAACTCAAAATCTCTGAATTTAAAAAAAAAAAAGAAAACGTTCACACTGTAACTTGGAGCATGTAATTTAATTTCCTTTATTGTTTCCCTGAGAAGGGGACTTTTGTTGACATTGAACCTGTCTGTGCACCTATAGATTATTCTGAGGTACTTGTAGCTGGTAAATTAGTCTACTCTTAATTTGTGCAATAAGAAGAGCCCAGATGCCTCAAGATCTTTTCTGTGTAATATGATTGTATAGGCAGGCTTCATGCATTTGTGCTCTGGAGCGTTTCTTCCCGGGCCTCTGCTGAAAATTGGCTTTGTTCCAAGTTGGACTTTCCCAGTAAACAAATGATAACTAAATATAAGTTTATCACTGTAATTTGCTTTGCTTTCATGTTGGTGTATTTTATGTGGAGCACATATTGAAGAGAGTACTGCTTTAAGTATTAGAAGTCTGGTCCAGCAGTGTAAGCAGCACATTATTTGACTATCCTCTTATTAGCAGTATACTTAAGACATTTCACCCAAATTATATTGTTTCCCCATAGTCCCCTTGATTGATTTTTTTTTTATTCTGTAGAATGGCTTTGCCATCCTGGTTCCTATTAACAGTAGAGAGGAAGAGATTTCTGATTGGTGGCCTCTCTGTGTTCATGTTTTAAGAATTCTGTGCACATTTGTTTTGTGTGTATAGAAGTAACAGTTGGCAACTGTACCCATCATGCAAGTATTTTGCATTTATTATGAGCAGCATAACGTTTTGGAGAATCCTTGATGTTAAATTTTAATTGTCGTTCTATACATAGCTTTCCTAATGTTCAGCAACTCATGCTTGGCATCCTTGCCCTATATAAACACTTAAAATTCTTTGTTTCAGTTTCTTGAACTGTGTTGAAGGTTGGAATACTTCTTTTTTTTTTTGTACATCAGGATTTATTAGAGGCACAAGATTGCAAGTTATTTCCCAGTGTGGATTTCATTGAATGCAGCATAGATCACTGTTACCATTGTAGCATTGTTTGTAATAATTTGCAGAATGTAAATTTGGTATTGCATTGAAGGTTTTAGAGCCAAGGCTCATCAAGATTCTGCTGAAAGAGCCCAGTGTAATCATCAACTTGTTTCAAACAATTCTGGTAATCTAGTTTGGTTACATAACTCATAAAATGTTATGCCCGTTCTACCACCCCCTCCCTGTTCATCACTTAGGTTTTTTGGCATTAGAAAGCAAAAACCTTGATTAGTTTTGAGTAACCTACAAGGACTTTTTTTTTTTTTTTTTTTTTAAAGGCTGGACCTTTGTTTGTATCTCACAGTTTCAGGAGTTGAGGAGACAAGAGGGAGCAGCACCCTGTGTCCATGAACATTTTTCCCTAGTTGTGCTTTGTCATCACCCATCCTGTGTTCATGGTTACATACTGCTTGCTTGCTCCCTGTGGTCATTCAGCTGATGGCACTGAACACGATTTCTTTCAATCTCTTCTTTTCAGCCTTAATTTTCCTGGAGCAGTTTGCAGTGTCATCTCTCCTCAGCCAGAAAAACTGTCATAACTGAAGATGCTACTGCTGTATCTTAAGCTTTGTAATTGTAGTACTTCCACAGTAAAAAGGGGAAATTATCTCCTAGTTTGCTCATTGTTTGGGGATAAAGAATTTTTAAGCTTTTGGAAGACTAGAAATGTGCACCATGTTTTGATTCCAGATTAAAAGCTGAAGCTTTTACCACCAAAAAGATGATAGTTTGGGTTGTTTTAGTTAGAGATATATAGAAAAAAGACTGATAAAACGTTTTCATTCTATTCTGTGTTGTATGATTGTATAGGCAGGCTTCATGCAGTTGTGCTTCCTTGTTCCCTCCAAAATCTGCTTCCTTGTTCCCTCCAAATTCACTACTCAGCTTGGCAGTTGTATATTTCTTCTCCACCCTTTCATCAAAGAAGTGCTTGCTTCAGTTCTTACTTCCCTTTTGAGGTCCAAGTTTGTGATGTGTATCGTAATTACAATTTTAATCCTTCCAGCCTTGTTGGAAAACATTGATCTGAAGTAGTTAACTTAATTTGATCAGCAACCTGTGGCTATCGGATCCGACCTGGATCCAAGCCGGCAGCTTTCCAAGCTAAAGATCCGAGCTCCAAGCTCCTTCCCCTTACCCATAATACCCTGCTACCTCCTTCCAGTCCCTAGATCTCGTTTGCCGCGGCTTTAACAAGCACGAGTTACGAGCTCCTGGTGGTTAGGTTGTGAGTATTTGTCAAATTCTTGACTTTTTGGTAAAATTAGAGAGGTGTGTGTTTGTGTTTATTTGAAATCCATTAGCTTAGCTTAATTTTAGTATATTCACTCTTCCCCTTATTCTTGTGTGTCAGTGTGTGTGGTTGTGGTTTTTGTTGTGGCTGAAGGCCCTAAGGCCATTTTCTCAAAGTGCTCTGAGTGTGGCCATAAGCTATCTCCAGCCGATGGCCACACTCAGTGCGTTCTTTGCCTGGGGGTAGTGCATTTGTCATCGGGCTGCCGTTTCTGCGCAGCCTTTAACCCCCGGGCTATGAAGGATAGGAGGAACAAGTTGATCCTGGCGGGTCTTTTGCCCGCGGATTCTGCTTCTTCCTCCTCTCCCTCAGTGGCTCCAGTCACGGCTGTGGATGTTCAGCCAGCTGTGCTATCTCCCCTGGCTGGGACTCAACCTCCCACCTTTTCCCAGGGAGAGAAGGAGGCTAAGAGAAAAGAGAGGAGAGAGAGATGGGGATAGAGAGAAACATAGGAGCCACAAGCGGCGGGCCGACTCTGCCCCCTTGGCCACGCCAGCTAAACAGCTCTCTTCTCCCCTGAAGATTCCTGGGTCTTCCCCCACGTTTCTCGCCGGAGACCCAGCCATCTTCGAGGTCGTCGTGGCGGCCTTCCCAGCCAGCTTCGGCGGCCTCTTCTAGGTCGACACGAAGCCTTTCAGACGCTGACATGGACCGGATGATGCGTCGCTTCATACAAGCCCGGATGCAGATGGGAGTGCTCCTGCCTCCCCCTCCCCTCCGGGGGGGGAGCTCGGCCCCATTTTTTGCCCCCATAGCTCCTTCTCCGATCCATTATCAGGTTTCGGAGCCAGCGTCGGATCCGAGTAGTCTCGAAGTCAAGAAGTCGGCGCCAACAGTAGTTGCTACTTTGACACCGACCATGCCCTCGAGTTTGTCGGATCCCTTTTTGGATCCAAGCTCTCGAAGCCGAGAGCCGTACATCGGATCCGAGGGGGTAGGTGTGTCTTCGGCTCTGTTGCGGTTGGAGCACACTTCCCTTTTGGGTCTGATCACTTTGGCTCCGACGCCGATCCCCATGTCGGATCCGAGGGTGCTGCTCATGGAACCCAGAGAGAGCGGTTCACCTTCGGCCTTCGACGTGGTGGAGAGGGTTCTCTCGAGAGGTTCGGGACCCCTTGCTCGTGCTACGGATCCAACCACCATTCCCTCACAGATGGGCTTGTCTTCCATCACCCGGCCCCAGGGACAGCCTGCGTCGACGCCCCAGTCAGTCCCACTGGAGGAACATGACCCTGTTGGTGAGCCCTCCTCGGACAGTCCCGCCGAGGAGGTCCCTCACAAACATAAGTGTAAAAGGAGGCAATTGGACCCCCCCCCCCCCGAGTCCCTCGTGGAAGACACCGATTTAGAGGAAGGGGAAGCTTCCCCCAGGTCACCCCCCCCCCCCCGAGGACGTCTCCTTTGGAGACATTATGGAAATGCTATGCCTAAAAGGGGGGTGGTCAGCCCAAAAGCCTTCCTCAGATGAGTCGGTGTTTCTGGAGGCATTTGATGCAGGCCCGTCTACCTCTTGGGTGTCCCCTCCGGCCGACCCCCTGGTAGACCTCATTGCTACCAGGGCATGGAAGGAGCCGGACACTGTAGAGCCAATCCCCAGGAGACCAGATAAGATCCTTAGTCCCCCTGTGGATATAACAGCGTGGAGTAAAGGTTCCCCGGTAGATGCCATGGTGGTGGCGGCTGCCTCCAAGAAGGAACTGGCACAGGATAGCTCCTCGGTCCATCCTCCTGATAAGGAGTCCCAGACAATGGATCGCATCGGAAAGCGGAAGTTTGCTTCAGCCTGCAGGCCACTCTGAAATCTGTATCGAACACGTCTATGTGGCTACTCTCCCATGCCACGGAGGGGGTCGCTAGAGCCAGCGGATCAGGCATCGCCTTACGGCGTCACGCCTGCCTCCAACTTTGCACAACCCTTCAAGGCGTCCTTCGTGAACGCTCCCTTCGGTTCTACTCTGTTTGGCAAGACCATCCGCGATACATTGGTCCAGAGGGAGAAAGACGGGAAGATGCTGTCTGCCGTCGGAATCCGCTTCTCTGCTCCTCAAAGGTCCTTTTGCAGGAACCAGAAAGGACAAAAGAAGATGTGGTTCCGGAATTCTCAGCAGTCCCATTACGCTCCGGACCCTTCGTCCTTCAGAGGCAGAGGGGGACAAGGTGGACGCCGGCCCAGAGGCAGAGGGAGGGCCGAAGAATTTTGGGTCGCGAGAACCTTTCTCCGATAGACCCACGCAGCAGCCCTGAGGGATTTTTACCAACTGCTCCTCTCTGGAGGCAGTCGGGGGTCATTTTTCGAAGCACCTGGCACTATGGCAGTCCATCACAACAGATCGCTGGGTGCTTCGAATAATATCCAGAGGCTACTCTATTCCCTTCATAAACCTTCCTCCTCAATCGAGGCGCCTCCCCGATGTTCCACCCAGTCAGAGGGAGGCTGCAGCTTTAGAAATAAAGAAGCTGCTAGAAAAAAGACGCATCCAGCATGTCCCCCCAGACCAGTCCGTGTTAGGCAATTACTCCAGGTTCTTTTTGGTGCCAAAAAAGACGGGGGCTTAAGACCAATTCTCGACCTTTCTACAATGAACCTCTCCGTTGCCAAGGAGAAATTCTGGATGATCACTGTTCAATCCATTCTCCCCCTACTGCAGGAGAACAACTGGATGTGCTCCATAGACCTCAAGGATGCGTACTACCACATTCTCATGGACAGACGATCCAGGAGGTTTCTCTGCTTTTGGTTGGGGGCCAGTCATTACCAGTTCAGGGTCCTCCCATTCGGCCTCACCACAGCCCCCAGGGTGTACACCAAGGTCATGGCAGTTGTAGCGGCCCACCTGCAGCTTCAGGGAATACAGGTTTTTCCTTACCTTGACGACTGGCTCCTTGCCGCCTCCACCAGGCATCTACTCTGCTCAGTCAGGGATTGCTTACTGCTCTTAGCCTCCCAGTTGGGGATCACTATAAATTACAAGAAGTCATCCCTTCAACCAATGCAAGTCCTGGACTTCATAGGGGGTAAGAATAGATACGTTTCAGACCAAGGCCTTCTTGACTTCGGACAGGCTTCGCAGCTTAACCCTTCACATCCTAGTACTCCTTCATTCTCCAACCCCATCAGCGGAGTTAGTCCTGAGAGCCTTAGGGTCCATGGCAGCAGCAATCGACCTTTCGCCCTTAGTTCGCTTGCACATGAGGGTCCTCCATTAGACCTTGCATGTCCCAATAGTCCATCCTTCAACACCCGTTGGTCTCTCCGATCCCCCTCAGCAGAGTTTGCAGAAATTCCCTCATTTGGTGGCTCCAATCCCGGGAGCTTTGGGAAGGACGACCATTCATAATGCCACAACCCCAAGCCACGGTAACCACGGACGCTTCTCGCCTTGGGTGGGGGGGCATTGTATGGGCAGAACTGTCCAAGGTACGTGGACTCAGAGACCGTTCTGCATATCAATGTTCTGGAGATGAGAGCGGTGCTTCTAGCATTGCAAGCTCTTCGTGCTTTCTCCCTCCAGGGACTATTGCAATTCAGACAGACAACATGTTAGTGGTCTGGTACATCAACAAACAGGGGGGACTAGGTCTTACCCTCTTTGCCGAGAGGCCATGAGAGTTTGGGATTGAGCGATTTCCACCAACCGTTTTCTGTTAGCAACGCACATTCCGGGTCGGTCCAACATCCTAGCAGACAAACAGAGTCGAACTATCCTCTCGCCTTATGAGTGGTCTCTGAACCCCTTAGTAGCAAAACAGATCTTCCGCAAGTGGGGTCAGCCTTGCTGCGATCTCTTCGTATTGCCTTCAAACGCGAACTGCAGCGAGTTTTTCATTCTAATTCCCCCCCGGGGGAAAGCCCCAGAGATGCTCTAGTTCATGCTTGGCCATCCGGTCTTCTTTATGCTTATCCTCCTCTTCCGTTAATGGCAAAGTTTTTAACAGAAACCTCGTCGGTTGGGGAACAAGATTATCCTCATAGCCTCATTCTGGCCTCGTCAAACCTGGTTCCCCGTACCTACCGTCTCATCTCATAGCTCCTCTTTGGATCTTGGATCCCATCCCAGATCTGATTTCTCATCCTTTGGGATTAGAAACTTCGAATCTGGATGACCTCAAGCTCTCAGCTTGATTGATCCAGTTCCATTAGTTGCCAGGACTCCCGGTATCTCGTCTGCAGTTAGATCCGTCCTGGTAGCGGCACATAAGCCTTCTACCAGGAAGGTTTACAACAGCAGATGGAAACGGTTTTCCGTTTGGACCTTGCATAAGAATTTGGATCCTTTCACTGCTCCCATTCCAGCAGTGCTTGATTTCCTATCTCATATTTTTCAGCAAGGGGCCAGTTCTTCTACTGTAAAGGTTCAAATGGCTGCCATTTCCCATTTTCACATTGGAGGCAATCTTAGTCCTTTAGTTTCCACTAAGATTTGTAAGACCTTTTTAAAAGGAACCTTTCTTTTGAGACCTCCTATTAGGAACGCTGTTCTCCCATGGGACCTAACTTTGGTCCTTCAGGCTCTAACTGGACCACCCTTTGAACCTGCAGCTTCTGTTCATTTAAAATTTTTATGTTGGAAAACTGCCTTCAGCTAGAAGGGTGTCAGAACTCCTGGCCCCTTTGTACTAAACCCCCATATCTTGTTTTCCATAAGGACAGAGTCTCTCTCAGGACTAACCCTTCCTTCTTACCTAAAGTGGCTTCTGAGGCGAACATCAATCAGTCCATTAATCTACCAGTTTTCTTCCCTAATTATCAGAATAAAGGGGAATACAAACTTCATTTGTTAGATGTTCATAGACAATTGCAATTTTACCTACACAGAACAGCTGCCTTTCGCAAGTTAGAGCAGCTCTTTGTTTCCTTTGCAAAGCCTTTCTTGGGTAAGCCAGTGTCGAAGGTGACTCTAGCTAGATGGATTTCTCACTGCATTTTGCTCACATACAAGATATCTGGTCTGCCTGAGCCCTTAGGGGTTCATGCCCATTCTATGGCTACTTCTGCTGCGTTCTGGTCAAGAGTGCCCTTGGATGATGATTGTTCTGCGGCTACTTGGGCGTCTTCTCATACCTTTATCTCTCATTATAAATTGGATTTAATATCCAGAGGAAGAGCAGCTTTTGGCTCTGTAGTGCTCTGGAATATCCTTCCTTGAGGACCTCCCAAGTTTTTTGGTAGCTGGGGACTCTGTCGGCTGCTGACAAATGAAGTTAACTACTTCAGATAAGTTATGTACTCACCATAACGTTCCATCTGAGTAGGTAACTTCATTTGTCAGCAGCCGACCCCCCCCCCTCCTTCCCCCTAACCTGGTTCTCTGGTTATCTGAATCCTAGTATGATCTCAGCTTTTGGTATTCATTAGGTTAGGATGTTTCATGTTGTTATTTTGTCTAGGTGACATTGTATAATTGGGCAAATGCGATCTGAGGACTGGAAGGAGGTAGCAGGGTATTATGGATAAGGGGAAGGAGCTTGGAGCTCGGATCTTTAGCTTGGAAAGCTGCCGGCTCAGATCCGATACCCACAGGTTGCTGACAAATGAAGTTACCTACTCAGATGGAACGTTATGGTGAGTACAGAACTTCTTTTTTTCACTCCTAGTAGCTTGTGTCCTTTGTGAAATTTGACTTCCAGATCAACACATTGTCCTGTTTATGTAATACAGAATAGTAGTAAAAAATCCTTAGCTTTGGAATATTTCACTCATGATCAGCTTATAACCCAATTTATTAAATCTTAACATTAAAATTTGTATTCATGCTGAACATTCATGCAAACAGAAAAGCTTGATGGTTGTTAGCATGTACAGTGGATTCCATCTGCAACCCTTTTCCCCATTTTTGCACATGGGATCAGTGTGTCACTTCAGATGGTGATAGTGATCACAGCAATGAGCACTGTAAATTAACTTATTGAGACCCGCTGTAGAACTGTTCTTATCAATATCCTTTTCAGATTGTAGCAGTGATTTTTGTACTGCCCTGAGAACTTCGGGCATACCAGATTTTTTTCAGTTTAAAACCATCTTAATAGAATATTTTGGTTAACATCTTTATTATTTCTGTTTTATTAATGCAGTAATAATTTTTAAGCAGATTTACATTTTGTGTTTGCAGCTGCTGTTTTATCTGTCCAAATGACAGTTGCTGACATTTTAAAACTTAGTTTTCCATATGAAACTTGCAGTGATTGAATTAAGAGCTTAGTTGGCTCCTTGTATGCATACGACTTAAAAGCAATAAACAATGCAAGTTTTTTTATCTATTTATATTTTTTGGTTTATGTGCATTTGGGTGAGGGCATGCAGCACTGGTGGTAATGTAGAAATGCTTACTGTGGCTTAAAAACATACAACTATAAAATATTTTTGTCACCGATTCATTACTTTGCAGGAAAAAAAAGCCCAAGTTTAATATAATTTCTGAACCTTTAGTAGTGAGTTCCTGAAAAAGAAAACAATTCTTAAGAAGTCTTGCATGTAATTCTGACAGCGTAAAAGAGGGTGAATGAATTGTTAGTAATTGTGTTCTCTCTTCTCTATTTTGTAATGCATTCCTTTTTGTAGATGTTTCAAAATGAACAAATGCATTGCCTGGAATCTGTTATTTTCTCTTGATTGCATTTCTAGAAGGATTATTGGTTTGTTAATGTGTTTTTGTATTTTTCAAGTCTTAGCTTAGACAGATCCAAGGCTGAAGCTCCACCCTCTCCCTTAACCCCCTGCTGCCCTCTAACCCTCAGATTGAGTTTGCTAACATAGTATCGCTGTGACCTGAAAGAAAGAAAGGGAAATAGTCCTGGACACGTAACACTTCATCTTCTTTGGAAGATCCAGCAAGGAAGGGGGAAGTGAAGAATAGTAACATAGGATAACACAGATACCAAGTTATGGTAAGTACATAACTCTTTATCTGATGTTATCGATGTCATTATTTCTCACAGTAGGGTCAGAGTCCTCAGCTACAATTTACCCTGGGAGGCCTCAAGGAAGGACATGTCGAAGCAGTATGGAACCCAAGGAAGCCCTGTTCCTGGAAACCAAATACAGCTTGTGTGATATAAGGGTGCAAGGATTATATCAAGTGACGGCAGCACAAATATCGTCAATGGACAGTCTGGCCATGAAGGCTGAAGTAGTAGCCACAAATCTAGTAGAACGAGCTGTGACCTTTCCTGGAACCTCCAGATGCCTATTGGTGTAGACTGAAGAGATACAACCGGAGATCCATTTAGAGGTAATCACTTAAGAAACAAGGAGGCCATGCCTGTTCGGGGAAAAAGCCACAAAGAGCTGGTCTGATTTGCGAAACTCCTTAGTCCTATGCAGATAAAATCACAATTGCCTGTGTATATCCAAAGTATGCAAAATGTACTCTCCCTTATTGGAATAATTGGAAATGAAAATTGGCAACTGAATACATTGGTTTAAACTGGATTCAGTGGAAACCTTGGGCAAAAAGGATGGATTTGTTCTAAGAGACACACTGTCTTTGTGAGAGACCATATAAGGGGGAGCAATTGAAAGGGCTTGCAGCTTGGACACCCTCTTAGCCGAAGTTATGGCTTTTAGTAAGGCCGTTTTCCATGACAAAATTTTGAAATCGAACAAATTAGCAGGCTCAAATGGGCTTTGAGTGAGAGATTGCAGCATAAAGGTTAGATCCCAAGGAGGCAAAGGGATCCTTAACAGGTAGTCTTAGATAAAAAAACTCCTTTCAAGAAGGCTTTACAGAGTCTGGAAGAGAACGTAGGTTCACTATTCTCATGAAAATTAGAAATTGCAGCCAACTGAAGCTTAACAGTAGAAAAACTTGCCCCTTCCTGAAAAAGTGAGGACAAGAACAAGAGAATATCTGGCACAGAAGCAGAAAAGAGGTCCAGATTCCTGCTCTTAGCCCAGGTAGAAAACCTTTTCCATTTGCTACTATAAACCTTTCTGGTGGAAGGTTTTTGGAAGGTTAGGATAATAATCTTGATGGGGAAGTTAGCTTGGGCTGTTTCAAAATTACTGGACTTGGAGAAACCGGTTAGACGAAGGGTCTGAAGATTGGGAAGAGGAAGCCCCAAAGGATGGAAGATCAGATCGTGAAGGGGATCCAGTATCCAAGGGGGATACTTCAGGTGAGGCCTTAAGGAAGGGAAACCACGGCCGATGAGGCCAGAATGGCGCAATGAGAATCAGGGATGTCCTCAGGCGTCAAGCTTTCTGCAAAACTGTAGGAATAAGAAGGATGGGGGTAAGTGCAGAGGAGACCCGGAGGCCAGTCATGGACTAGAGCATCCCTTGGTGACTCCCCAGGTGGGGGGATCAGAGCGAATTACATGCTGCATTTGCTGTTGGAAGGGAAGGCAAAGAGATGCAGCATGGTTGACCCCAATGATCGGAGATCTGCTTCGCCACTGTCTGATGGAGGGACCACTCGTGAGGACTCAGTATGGTCCTGCTAAGTTTGTCAGCCAACATGTTGGAGTCCCCAGGTATATGTGTTGCAAGAAGAAAATGCCCTAAAGACATTGCCCATTCCCACACTCTCATGGCCTCTCTGCACAACAGGTAAGATCGTGTCTCCCCCCTTGTTTGTTGATGTACCAGACCACTGCCATGTTATCTGTTTGATTTGCAGCTGTGCCCCCAGCGAGGCAATCCTGAAAGGTTTGCAGTGTTAGGGAGTACTCCATTCATGTACAAGACATTTATGTGCAATTTGGTCTCTATTGGGGAACCACTTGCCTTGAACTGTTCTCCCCTGGAAATGCCCACACCCCAACAGGGAAGCGTCAGTTTTCACCTTGGCCTTAGGTGGAGGGAGTGAAAAAGGCCTGCCTAGATTGAGATCCTGAGACTGAAGCCACCAAAGAAGGTGCCATCTGCACACTGGTGTCAGTTTTGTGGACATGGACATAGGTTGAGACAGAATGGACCATTGAACTGCCAAGGTCCACTGTAGAAGTCTCATATGGTACCTTGCTAATGGCACAAGCTGTATGGCCATGGCCATGGCCATGGATCCTAGAGTCCGAAGAATCAAATGTTCCAGAGGATTCGAAAGATCTAAGACTTGCATGACCTGCTCCCAGATCAGCTGCACTCTGCAAGGAGGTAATGCTGCAGTCTCTGAGACGGGACTCCTATGAACTGTTAACTTTTGCGTTGAAACCAGATTTGACTTCAAAAGGTTCACTGTTATCCCCAGTTGGCTGAACAGGAGTAGGACATATTGAATGGCTTGTGACAGTCAATGCCTCGTGGGTGCCGTGAGGAGCCAACCTTTGAGGTACGGAAACACCTGGAATCCCTGCAGCTTCAGGTGAGCTACCACTACTGACATACATTTGGTAAACACCCAGGGGGCTGTGGTGAGTCAAAAGAGCAGGGCTGTGAACTGATAATTATTGGCCCCTAATTAGGAGTGAAGATGTCTCCTCGAGCACATGTCTATCTTGATGTGATAGTAGGCATCCTGGAAATCCACTGAGCGCATCCAGACTGAACAGTGACCATCTGGAACTTGGACTTCTTGACTGGTAGATTCAATTCACTGAGGTCCAAAGTAGGATGCAGGTCCCCAGTCTTTTTTGGCACTAAAAAGAAATGAGATTAAGTTCCAGATCTTCTTTGTCCTGCTGGAAACTCTCTTGGATGGCCCATTTTTGAAGAAGTTGTTGAGCTTCCTTGAAGGCCAACTCCCTCTAACAGGGTGGGATGTCCGGGAGATACCTTAATGTTGGAGGAGGTTGAAAAAAGGGAATGAAATAACCTCTGGAAACTGTTTAACACCCCCTGATTGGAGCTGGTTTGTCCATACTAGTGAGTGAAGGGAAAAGACCCCTGCTGGCTTCAGGGCAGTCTGGCAATGCTTCAAGAGTGCTGAAAGGGCTGCTCAGTGAAAGGTTCTGTAGAGCCCTGATTTTGCCCCCCCCCCCCCCCCTGCTTCTAGGGCAGTGTCTGCCATTAAATCCTCTTCACCTGCCTCTGGAAGAGGAATCATCAGTAGCTTCCTGGAAGGAAAACTGTGATTTTTGGAACCAGATCATCTTAGCTCCTCACTGGGTCTTGGAAAAAGACCTCTGAGTAGTAGAAATCTTGATCCCAACAGCGGACAAGGTCTTCCCTTCCTGCTCGCTACTGGTCTCTCACAGAAAGTCCAAAGAGGGTGGAACCATCAATGGGAGCATTGGTAAAAGACACTTTGAATGCCTCCACAAACCCGCATAGTTATAATCAAGCATGCCACCTTATAGCTATGCTGGTACCTGCCATTTGAGAGGTAGTTTCAGCTGCATTAGAAATTAACCTAATTGAGGAACTAGCGAGGGATGTCAGAGTGGAGAGCTTGGGTGACACCTTCTTGAGGTGGTCCTCTGAAAACAAGTTTATAAAGGAAGGGGTGCATTCTTTGACTATGTCCCTTTGAAGGCAAGTGAAGTGTGCCAGGTGATTAATTGCCCTCAGTCCAAAGGTAGCTGAGGCAAAAACACATTTCCCATGCTGGTAAGTCGCCTGAGATTCCCTGTTCGGGGGATGGACCATGGAGCTCTGCCAGCTCCTTTTTGGTGGCAGACACAACCAGGATGGCATCAACCGGTACTCGTTTGCTCCAAAAGGGTTCGCCCATGGGAGGGCTAAGGAACTTGTCGGCTTGCTTAGGCACTGGTTCCACAGTGTCAAGTTCCTTCCAAGTCATGCGGGGGCAATAAGACCCAGAAACTTGTCAGCATGGGGACACCCAGGAATTAGATGGGCCCATCCTAAATCCCTTTGGAAACACGGTCTCCTCTGAAGATGGGGGGGTTCGGGAGACCATCCACCCTTTTGCCTCAAGGATGCCCCAAAGGATACATTGTTGGGCGGAGCTCTGGGGGACCTGACTCTTTCATCAAGGTCTTTTACTAGGTGCTTCCATTGGGGGCTCTGGGAGGACTCTGAAGATGCGGAGACCTTATGAGGAGAGGAAACCCCCTGAAGGCTAGTACAGGAGGGCTGTGGACAGGATGGGAGGCCTCATCACTCAAAGTAGAGAAGGTCAGGGGTGGACCCGGAGGAGTGGGAGATGTCGCTCCAGTCCTGGAGAAGGTCCTGTCTACCACCCTGAAGGCAGACGGACCGGACGAGGTCCTGTCCCCCATTCCCAGAGGGTGACGCCATTCAGAAAGGAAGAACTGACCCTGACACAACACAGCAACCTCCAGACAGTACCAGACCAGAGCTGTCTAGCGCCAAGGCCCCCAGGGGGATGGATCAGTCTGAAAGACCAGGACCAGATCCTGCCCCCACGGAACCAGCACCGACTGCTCCAGCTTATGGCCCACTCTGGCCTGAGGGAAAGGGACCAGAGCAGGCCAGGGACCCTGACAGAGTCGAGACAAAAGGGATACTCTGCACCATCGGGATGTGACTGCTGGTATCCAGGTCCTGAGATTTCCGAAGCCCTTGGGATCAGAAGAGTGTAGTGGTGACCAAGGATTAGTAAGGCTCCCCTAGCCAGATGGGCTGGGGATGACAGAAGCCCCAACCCTGTTTGGCTTTGAGGAAGCTCCTCATAATCCTGTCCATATCCGATGGCAATAAACTTCTAGATGATCTGGAGGAAGTAGAGGAGTGGGTAGACTTTGCTGGGGATCCAATCTTGGACTCCAAAGACTTGTGTCTATGCTCTGGAATTCGGCTCCAAGGTCTAGGAGCCAATGGTAACAAATGTCTGGAGGATCCAGGCAAAGCCAAATCCTCTATAGTTATAGGAGGACTCTCCAAGCCTGCTAGATCAAAAGGCCAAGAGCTAGAAGCCGTCAGATCTGATGAACTGGTCTGATCTGAGGCTGGTCTGGCCTTAACTGGATCCGAGAGGGCCCTGGATCCAGTAAGAGAGTCCAAAGATCTGAGATCAGAATATCTTGGATCCATAGACCTAGGATTAAACAACTTATGTTTTTTTTGAAGCCACCAAAGGATGGAAGGGGCCTTCTGCTTGTTTTCAGAAGAGGAAGCCTTGGGAGGGGGGACGTAAGGACCCCCCTGAGCCATACCTTTGAGCAGTAATTTGTTATGGCACTCTGCTAAGGCCTGGATTTAATGCAGCACAAGCATCTCATTCAGCCTGCAGGTGAGGAGCACCAAAACAGTACAAGTACTCTTTGTGCGAGTTGGAATTGGGCATATTCTGCACGAGGAGCACTTTTTAAACCCAGAGGGTTTCTCAGACATAACTGAAAAAAAAGGAGAAAAAAAGGCACCAAACTCCTAATTTACAAGAGGGGAAGTATCCTACTAAAAAACTAGGATGTCTAAGGGAGGGGAGGAAAGCAACTACTGCTGACACTAAAATCTAACACTAAAAATTTAGGTTTAATGTTAAACTAAGCTAGAAGAAAGCTGAAAATAGGTAAGAAAAGCACTTACCTGAGCGAGAGCCAAGGATCACATCTGCAGCAAAATGCGGCAAATGAGGTCTGAGGGTTAGAAGGCAGCAGGGGGTTATGGGAGAGGGAGGAGCTTGGGCCTTGGATTTGTCTAAGCTAAAGTTTCCGGCTCGCATCCAGGACCCTACTGTGAGGAATAATGACATGGATAACATCAGATCCTGCTGTTTACCTGGTTTATGTAAACATTCAATCTGTGTGCATGCGATAAATTAAAAGATCTTATCTATGCTCTGTTGTAATGAAAAGTACATTCCTGGTGATTGATGGGCTTTTATTTTTCTTTAAGCTGCACTTTGAAGCCCACGGAAGGTGGGTTTACCTTGAAAATGTGCTTTTTCTTTGTATATTCCATTCAGAGAAAAAAAAAAAACTTTAGTGGTCATGTCCCTTAAGCATGAGATACCCATTAATCATTATGAGCTCTATTTTAGGGTCCCCGTACAATTGCAGCTGAAGGTCTGAAAACTGTTACCATATATCAAGGACAAAGGTTAAAAGTATGACAGAGATGTTAAAAAGAGTTCATTGGGGTGTGTCAGCTGTGGGTTGATACTCTGTTTCCATGTCGCCCAAAAAGCTGCGCAAGTGGACAAAGTGAGCAGAATAATTGTAGTTGTCACTTTGTTTAATGCAACACTTTCATTTTACATCACCCACATCATTTATAATGTAGGTATAAAAATCTAAATTTAATTGATGTAAAATAGTTGGACCCCATATTGTCTCTACAGATATATTTTTCCTTCCCCCTTTAAGCATCATTCCATGATACAATTTAAGAAACATGAATGTACTTTTCAGAAGTGAGGGAAGATCCTTTTTCTGTATTTTTACATTAATAAGGCCTGGGGATGCATTGAGAGCAACTCAATGTGGCATGCAGTGGTTATCTGTGGTGAATATAGAAATTTATAGAAGAGGGGGAGTCCAGATGTCCTCCTAAATCACTTATCTGGGTAGAATTAGCACTCTAGGAAACAGACTTTTTCTCTTGAACGTGTTTACACCCTTGTACCACTGGTTGGATCTGCCAATTACATTGATCTTCCCTTCCCCTTAGTGTTGTGGATAGTGATGCAAGACTTGTACTAGTCAAGGAGAAAGTTGCCATTTTTTTAGTAGGATAAACTTTTAGTTTTACAGTTTGAGGAATACTAGTCTTCAGTCTTCCCTCTGCATATCACTTTCTGACTTATAAGTGAAAGCATCACAGTAAAAATGGGTATAAACTTTTCAGTCCTTTTTGTTTTGCACTTTTTCAGTATCTTAGCTTTGTCATTTGTCTTTGCTGAAAGATTAGAAAGTTAACAAGTACAATCAGTAAATCTCCAGAAAAAGATTATAAAACAAAGTCCCTTTTTTATTATTGGGTTAGATATTTGCATCCCAGTGTAAGTGAGAGAATGAAAAAGGGTGCTTTTCATTTTTAAGTTGTCCTGATAGATTAATACTAGATAGACAGGTTTGTATGTAGTATTACCTTTTATTTTTTTATATATGAAACGCATACAGATGTCCATTTAAAATTATTAACTGACACTGATCAATTTATTTTAAAACTTTAAAGTCTATAATTCAGCATTACGCTGGCAGTCTTTGGTTACCTTTGGCCCAAATGCAGTACATTTTTGGTCTGTAATTTTGTTTAACTTTGCCATATGGATGTCCATCTAGTAGCACTTGAATCACCTGTAGCTCTTCAGAGTAGTTTGATGTGGCTTTGTCAGTTTATGCTAGGAACATGTCTGAAGTACATTTGAAAAAAAAAGGTCAAAATATAGAGGTGAAATATGCTGTCACAACTCTGCAGCATATTAAACCTGTAAGAAAATCTTATGTTTCAGTGCAAGTGTTATTTTAATGTAGCAACTCCATGGGCTGTCGTGGATTCAGACTGCATTTTCATATGTATGTAGTAATGAATCTTTTTTGCCTTTTTCCACTGTATGGTTCTTCTCCCGGTAAAAGGTGGTTGCTCTTGTATCCCCTTGTGGAGATGACATCCATGTATGGCTTAACCCTTATCCGTTTTTGTTACACCCCACTACACACAAGTCAATGCACAAACATCTTAATTAATGCAGAGGATTAAGTCTATACACTTGATAGTAGGCTAAATCTAATATGCTGCTTGAATGACTTTATAGGTCTTGGATCTCATAGTTGCCAGCCTATGTTGATTAAAGCCATCTGCAGAGGCTTAATGCCATTCCAGTCATCTGTTTGTTTAGCACTCTTGAGGCCTGGGAAATGTGCACCCCAACCTCACATCCTGATGCATCTTGGTTTGTTCATGCTGCTTTCTCTGCCAGAGTTCCACACAGTTTGTTCATGAGAAACACTCTGTAAGCCATCCAGATATGGGTCAAGAGTACTTAAGATCATGTCTACATTTTTGGACCTCATTCACAACCAGCCCAGCAAGATTGGTTGGTCCAGGTAAGGGGGGAGCCACAAGGTGAATCTGAGGCCCAGGTACACAATGGAGATTGGGTACTTGTTTAGCAGTTTTTTTGCTGTCTTTGCCCACCTGTCTGATCATGACCTCTTGGCTAATCATCCTATTCATTTTCCATTACCAGAGTGACTGTTGATCATTGACTACCATTGAGATGGCATGGGAGTTTTTATTTTATGCTCTGATTACTTCATGTCTTAGTGAAACACTGGGGAGGGGTGTGCAATGGGCTGACAGCAGAGGGCATCCCTTCACTTCTGTAAGTGGTGTTCCCTCTGAGCAGCGTGCTTTCCCTCCTCCCAAAGTACAAGGGGTGGTCTGTCTCTGATCTCCACTAGGTAGATCACACCACCCGTTGTGTCACCCTGTGTGCACTTCTCCCCCAACCCATCGAGTAGAGGTGAGCAAGTCACACCCCTTCACTCCTTTCATACCTGAGTGGCTTCTTTAGTGCCAGAGTTGCAAATGGAATCCCTGTCACCTGAGTCACAGAGCTCTGCTGCTCTGCACAACTCAGGAAAATATTTTTATCAACACTTGATGGGTGCTACATTTGATGGCATGGGAGGTCACTCTTATGGACCACTTTTGAATGTTATTGAGGAGTTTGTGCAGGCTACCTCCTCCCGTGTTGCTGTTTGGCACATGGATGTAGACCTCCTTCACCCTGGGTCTCTGCAAGTACAGATTATAAGTTAGAGAGCCTTGAATTCTGGTTTGAGGCCAGAGGGATTATGGCTTTCTTTCCATTCAGCACATCATATGCTGTAGGTTGTTAGCATCTGCTGTTTCTTTTTCTATTCTTTTTGCCTTCAGTAGCATTCCATAGCAGAGCTGGGGAACAGATCAAGATTCCATCACCTAGAAAAAGCGGATGAGTTTGCTCCACTTTCTTTGGAAGAAGAGGCATTTTTGCTCTTCCCTGTGCTTGTCCTGGGTTTACATCTGTCACTTCCATGAGCCTTATTGCCTCCCTTTTGCTTGGGAGGAGTTTCCTGACAAGATCACCCCTCTTTCCCAGTGGGGGGTTGTTAATAGGAGTGTGGGGTACTCTTCAATCTTCGTGTCTGTGTGGTATGTTTGCTGACCCTTAGAACTGTTTTAACTTGTCATTGAAGACCAGCCTGATGGAAGGAGAAACCCTCTGTTTCTTCTCTGTAGAGTGCTGGCTACAAATTTCCTTGCCAAAGATTCATGACAGGATTTATTTGGATCTCTCTGATTATCTGTTAACAGTCCCTGGAGGAGGGTGGTTTCCTGTGGCTGCAGAGCTCTCCAAACCCCTGCTAGGGGGGGACCATTTCTTCTAGGTAGGCATCTTGTGTGTTCTATTCTTGCTTGCCCCTTCCCTGTGGATAGCTTGTCTCACTAGCTCATGTCTGCTTTGGTTTTGGGGTGGTCCAGGCTGTAGGAGTTTGGGTTGTGTTGAGAAATATCATCCTCCCCTCCCCCAATCAGAATTTCTATCTTTCTACATTGCAGGTGTGTGGAAGCTGCCATCCATTAGTGTCTGATGGGGGATGATCCCCAAGTTTAGATTCTCTGTTTGTGGTGCATCCTTTTCCTAGTTCAACAGGTGTTCTATGTGTTCATTTGTCTAGTGCGGCAAGGGGTTTCATGTTTTTTTGTCCATCCCCTTTGCAGGAACATTTGGTGTGTGAGCCCCTGTGTTGCTGTTTTCAGTAAACTTTACCTGCAACCCTGCAGTCAGGCCTTTGAGTTATTTGTTTTGCCTGTGCTCAATTTTCATGTTGGTCTTGGCATGGTTTTCCAGCTCCTTCCTCATATCTGGTTCTTGCTGCTTGAGATTCTGCTCGACCACAGGTCTCTCTAGGCATGATATTTTGTTAAATAATACCACATACATACTTGGATTAGTGGTTTGTAGAGGGCCCTCCTTAGCAGGCCATTTTTTTGCGATGGGAATTCCAAATCTTCATAGTTCTTTGCAGGCGAATGAGTAGTGAAATGTGGGCAACTGGCAAATGTAGGAAGCAGTTAATCGCATAAGCCTGCACCAGCCATCGAAGTGGAAACTTTTGCAAAAATGGTGCCGAATGTCAATAGGTGGAGAGGATAAACTCAGCAATAATATTTGTTAAGCAGGGTCCTGCTAGCAGATCAGATGATTTAATAAGAGCATGTCTGTTTTTCTTGTTATAGGTTTCTAGTGCAAGGCAGCACAGAAACAATTTTTCTTGTATGCAGCTAATGTCACCTTACTGATTTTTGCTGCCACTTTTTCTCTGCTTCATGTTTATCTTTTCTTCCACCATACCAGTTAAGCTGTCAGTCTTAAGCTTGTCTTTTGACATTCTTCAGAATTGTGTTCTCCCCACTTCTTTCCACAAAGATCCTTTGTTTTTTTTTAAAGCATGTTTAGAGATCTTTAGGAAAATAAACTGTGAAATTAGGATATGACTGTCATTTTAGTTGGCCTTTTTGTGTTATACCTGTTTCTGCAAATGAAATCCTTTTTCTTCTCAGGCTTCTTAAAAGCTTGGAAAAGATTGTATGGCAGAAATATATTGTATACATTCAGCAACATACTTTTTCTTTGCCCCCCCCCCCCGTGACCCTGCCCAAGAACTCCTCTTCCTTTACCCTTTTAACCCATTTGATCAGGGAACACTGGAACCAGGCATTCCCAAGCTAAGCAGAAGCCCCACACCCCATGTATTCTTGCAATGGAATCCTGATTGGCTATATGTTCTCCTGCAAAAGTCAGGTGGTAGAAAGTGAGCCTGCTTACTCTTTTTTTTCTTTGAGGGGTGGCCTACCCTTTCCCTGTGGAAGGACCCCTTTCTCTCTCAGCAGCTTCTGCAGACTCCACAGTTTCTGTCACCAGAGGGGGAGACATGCTTCTACTTAATGAATTCCCCTCTGCGATGTAGTGAGGATGAAGTTTTGACAGTGCAGGCTTGAACTGCACTCTGAATAATTAGTGCTCCTACTTGGTGTCACCTATGTAGTGAGCCACAGCTGCTTCCTTCCCTCAGAGTGGATTAGCTCGTTGAGGGCTCTCAACTCCCATCTTCCCCAACCAGTTCCTGCAGGCACCTAAAATATAAATCAGACCTTTAGCTGCACTGTAGTCAGGGCTTTAGGCATGCACCATGGAGCTGGCTTATCTGTTATTTTGGCATTAACATTTTATCTGAATTAGTTTACTTCATTTGATCTTCAACCTGTGGGTCCTTTGATCCATATCAGATCTGACACGGCCGCATTTTCCAGCTACGGCTTCGAGCTCTATGCTCCTCCCCTACCCTAATGCCCCTAGTCTCCCTTCAGATCTCATTTGCCGCCATAGCGTTAGCAACATGATCCGAGCTCCTGAGTTGTTTGTTGGGTAAACTGTCTCTAAATTTTTGAATTTCTTCCTTTCAAAGCTTCCCTGTACCTTTTCGGGTTTCTTCGTAGCGAATCCTTCCTCTTATAGGCTTTTCTCTTCCTCACTCTTTTCTTTAGAGTGTGTATGTACATGTGTGTTGACTTAGATCCTGTGTTTTGGCATGGCGGATGCCCCAAAACCTAACTCGTTGCATCCGAGTGACGCCTCCAGGTGCATCTGCAGTTACCTCCTACTGCTCCTCAAGGCGTCAAATATTGCTTGTTCATACTTGTGTTAATAATTCCAAAACCATGCCCTATACGAAGTATCAGAATATTTTACCTTGAAGCATACATGATGGCAAACACAATTGTATTGATATTTGACCTATGTCAATGAGTATTTGTTAGTATTGTAAGGTGATAACTTTATTTTTTAAAGACTCAAGCCACACCCACTAGGAGTTAAAGGTGCACAATCAAAAGAGCTGTACTGGAGGGAATGAGTTGCACAGAGAGTGGCCATAAGCTTTCTCCCGCGGATGGCCACACTCTGTGTGTAGTTTGTGTGGGGGTGGCTCACCTCCAGTCCCCCTGTCCTATTTGCAATGGGTTTAACCCCAGAGCTCTTAAGGACAGGCGGGACAAACTAATTGTAAGGGCCTTTTGCCCTCCCACAGCCGAGATGGACGTCCCTCCTTCTGCAGCCAAATCAGCAGCGACTGCTGCTGCTTCTTCTTCCCCTTCCTCGGCCTCAGGGGCTCACCTTCCTGACAGGCCTGGGGAAGGGGATAAGGTCAAGAAAGACCAGCCTCGTAAGCGGTCCCCTGACCGCTTGTCTGAGGCCGGTCCTCCACTGAAGACCAAGCCTGTTTCCAGGCCTGCTTCACCTCAGCTCCAATCCCAGATGTTTTCCCCCAATCAGCTGGTTACCCTGTAGGCCTTCCCCTCACAGGCTATCCCGACCCACTTCAGCAGCGTCCTCCCGCTCCACCCGTAGCCTTTCTGAAGCAGAGATGGGCAAGATGATGGGGAGATTTATCCGCACTCAAATTCATATGGGGGTCTTGCCAGGGCATTCTCCCACCAGGGCAGGCACCTTCCAACCAGTTTTCAGACCTATTACTCCTGTGATCCGACCCATGGTTTCGGTGCTGTTGGATCCAAGGATGATCGGACTGAGAGGTCGGCGCCGATGGTACCCTGTACCTCGATGCTGGCCAGGCAACTGAGTGTGTCGGATCTGACTGGGTCAGATCCGAGCTCCCAGAGCCGTAGCCTCTGGGTCAGATCTGGGGGGCGCTCTCTGCTCTGGGCTTGTCAGAGAGAAGCATTCCCCTTGGCATCTCTGCTCCTGGAGGCTTGGCTCCAAGTCCTCAGTTGGATCAGAGGGGTGCGGTCTCCGCCAGTTCAACCCAGGAGGTCCATTCCCCCTCTGCATTCAACATGGTAGAAAGAGTTCTCGCAGGGTCAAGGCCTCTGACTGTCTCATCTTCAACTCCTCCCAGACCCCCCTGGCCTTGAGTGCAGGTCCGTCCATCTTGCCCTCTCATGGACAGCCTGCAGCTGTATTGCCTCAGGATGTTCCAGCCCTGGAACAACCCACTTGCGAGGTCTCCCCAGAGAGTCTCCCTGAGGAGCTCCCTCGCAAGCACACAAGCAAAAGGAGACACTTGGACTATCCTCCTGAGTCCTTCACAGAGGTCATGGACTTGGATGAAGGGGAAGGTTCCCCGAGATCACCCCCCCCGAGGATGTCTCATTTGGAAACATCATGGAGATCCTCTGCCAAAAGGGGGGGTCTGCCCCCAAACCAGCCTCTGAGTCCCGTGTTCCTGGAGGCTTTCGGCATGGGCTCATTTACCTCTTGGGTGTTCCCTCCTGCTGATCCACTCATGGATCTTATAACATCTAGGGCATGGAAAGAGCCAGACACCGTAGAGCCCATACCCAAACATCTAGATAAGGTATTGAGTCCCCCTGCAGATAGACTTCATTGGCATAAGGGGTCCCCTGTAGATGTAATGATGGTGGCGGCTGCCACCAAGAAGGAACTCGCCCAAGAGAGTTCCATGGTCCATCCTCCTGACCGCGAGTCGAGGACACTGGACCATTTTGGGAAGCGGGTCTATGCTTCAGTGACGTTCTGCGTGAGGGTGCTGAAATATATGGCACACGTTATTCGACTCCAGAAACACCTGCTTAAGGAAGTCGCATAGTCGACCCCAGGGTCCATGTCAGCAGAGGACAGGAAGAAGTTCACACGAATGGCTACCCTCAATTCTGTTGCCAACATGTCCTTTCATTTGCTCTCCCATGCCACAGAGGGAGCTGCATGGGCGGCGGGGTTAGGCTTTGCCATTCGACACCACACCTGGCTCCACTTATGCCAATTCTCGGAGCCCTTTAAGGCATCTTTCACCAACGCCCCTATGATGGTTCTTCCCTCTTTGGGAAGACAGTCAGAGAGACTCTAGTCCAGAGCGAGAAGGATGGGGAAACACTGCCGTCTGAGTCCAATTCTCTCCACCTCAAAGGTCCTTTTCCAGGAACCAGCGAGGTCAGAAGAAGATGTGGTTCTGCAAATTTCAGGTGTTTTCCCGGGATGCTCAGGACTCGCCATTCCCCAGAGGCAGAGGGGGATACGATAGACGCCACCCTAGAGGCAGGAGTCGTCCTAGGAATTCTGGGTCCTGAGAATCGTTGTCTGACAGACCTGGACAGCAACCTTGAGAGGTTGTCCGGCTGTCCATCTCTGGAGGCAGTTGGGGGTCGTCTGTCGCTCCACTCACTAGCATGCGAGTCCATCACAACAGATCAGTGGGTGTTGAGTCATATCCAGAGCCTGTCCTGTCCATTTCAAGGACTCGCCCCCTTCCAACAAAACCCTCCCAGATGTCCCACCCACGCAGCGGGAGGAAGCAGCAGTGCAGATATAATCACTGCTAAGAAAACGAGTCAACCAACCCGTCCCCCCAAGACCAATCTGGATCCGGGGTGTACTCCAGGTACTTTTTAATGCCAAAAAAGACTGGGGACCTCAGACCAATTTTGGATCTGTCCCAGTTGAACCTGTCAGTAACCAAGACAAAATTCCGGATGGTCACGATCCGATCCATCCTGCCCTTTCTGCAGGAAAAAGACTGGATGTGTTCAGTAGATCTCCAGGATGTGTACTATCACATCAAAATGCACAGGCACTCCCGGAGGTTTCTCCCCTTCCAGCTGGGAGCCATTCATTACCAATTTTGTGCCCTCCCCTTTGGTCTCACCACAGCCCCCCCAGGTGTTCACCAAGATTGTCAGTGGTAGTGGCTCACCTGATGCTTCAGGGCATTAAGGTCTTTCTGTACCTGGATGATTGGCTGTTTATTACCTCTTCACAACATCTACTATGTCAAGCCAGGGACTCATTCCTTCTGTTAGCCAACAAGTTGGGCATTACTATCGGTCAGAACAAATCAGCTCTTCACCTGGTCCAGGTTTTAGAGTTTATTTGGGCATGGCTGGACACAATACAATCAAAGGTGTTCCTCACCTCAGACATGATATGCATCTTAAAGATTCACGTTTTGCATATTCTACAGACGCACTCACCCACAGGTGAAACAGTCTTAAGAGCTTTAGGTTCTATAGCAGCCACAATAAATCTTCTCCCCATGGCACACCTCCACATTGAGGGTTCTACAGTGGACTTCAGCGGTACAGTGGTCTCTGTTAGACCTTCCTTTGTCCTTTCCAGTGAGGATCTCAAAGACATGCAAAAGCTCACTCTGGTGGTGAATTCAGTCCCCGGATCTCCACAAAGGATGTCCCTTTCAACCTCCTCCACCCCAAGCCACAGTGACCACGGACGCCTCCCTGCTCGGGGGGGGGCATTGTTTAGGAAGGACGGTCCAAGGCATGTGGTCCCCTCACAAGACCTATTTGCACATCAATGTCTTAGAGATGGGAGCAGTTATTCTCGTGTTGCAAGCCCTACATGCTCATCTTCCTCTGGGAACGATTGCAATTCAGACATATCAGTAGTCTGCTATATCAGCAAGCAGGGGGGGAAACCAGATCTTACCAATTATGCCGAGAGGCCACGAGAGTGTGGGAGTGGGCAATCTCCACCGGACGTTTTCTAGTAGCAGCGCACATCCTGGGACTGTCCAACATCTTAGCAGACAGACTCAGCAAATCCATCCTGATGCCCTACGAGTGGTCTCTGAAACCTTCAGTAGCAAAACAGGTCTTCCTAAAGTGGGGTCACCCTTGCTGAGATTTCTTCGCATCTCCTTCCAATGCTAAATGCAGCAAGTTCTTCACTCTGAACCACCCCCCCCCACCCAGGGAATCCCCCAGAGATACTCTGATTCATGCTTGGTCTGGCAGGCTCCTTTTTGCATATCCTCCTCTTCCCCTCATGTCACCGTTTCTGTAGAAAGCTCAAAGGCTGGGGAGCACTGATCCTCATCGCCCCATTCTGCCTGCCCTTAACAGGTTTGGTTTCCCTTACTCGGGTCTCATCTAGTTGTCCCTCCATGGACTTTGGATCCGGTCCCAGATCTGCTCTCGCATCCCTTTGGGATCCCTCATCCAGACCTGGACAGTCTGAAGCTTACTGCTTGGCTGCTCCAGTTCCCATGATTCTTAGGACTCCTGGTTTGTCTTCTCCAGTTAAATCCATTCTGGGGGCGGCTCATACGTCATCCACTAGGAAACTCTAGTGCAGTAAATGGAAACGTTTTTCGATGTGGCAGTTCAGAGGTCTTTGGATCCTTTCACTGCACCACTTCCAGTGGTTCTAGAATTTTTAACTAGCATTTTTCATCAAGGCGCTAGTTCTTCTGTGGTTAAAGTTCAACTAGTCGCAATTTCTAATTTTCATGCTGGGGTGGATATGTTTTCTTTAGTTTCTTCGAAAATCTGTAGGACCTTTCTCAAAGGTGTCTTCCTCCTCAGACCTCCGGTCAAGGATCCCGTTCCTCTGTGGAACCTCACTTTTTTGTTGCAGGTGTTGGTTCCCCTCCCTTTGAACCTGCTGCCTCTGGGGCTGCAATTTTTGACCTGGAAAACTGTTTTTCTGGTTGCTATTACATCCGCTAGAAGGGTGTCTGAACTCCAAGCTCTTTCTATCAAAGTCCCTTATATGATCTTCCACAAAGAGAGTTTCACAATGTACTAATCCGTCTTTTCTTCCTAAGGTAACCTTGGAGGCTAATATCAGTCAGAAAGTCAATTTGCCAGTATTTTTTTTCTGAACTATCAGGACAAAGGGGAAGGCAAATTACATTGTTTAGATGTTCATAGAAAGTTGAACTTTTATCTGCACAGGACTAAATATTTACACAAGTCTAATCAACTTTTTGTGTCCTATACCAAGGTCTTTTTAGGCAAACCTGTTTCAAAAGTGACTATTGTTTGCTGGATTTCTCTATGCATTGCCCGGGCTTACTCAGATAGAAGTTTGACTCTTTCAGGAAAAGTGAAAGCTGATTTGACCTGATCCATGGCTATGTCTGTGGCCTTTTGGTCTAGGGTCTCTTTGGATGATATTTGTTCAGCTGCCACTTGGGCCTCATCTCACACCTTTATTTCTCATTATAATCTGGATTTGGTTTCTAGAAGTAGAGCATCCCTTGGCTGTGCGGTGCTCCAGAATATCCTTCCATGAGGGCCTCCCAAGGATTAGGTAGCTGGGGACTCTGCCCCACAGGTTGAAGATCAAATTAAGTAAACTACTTCAGATAAAGAAGTTATGTACTCACCATAACGTTCCATCTGAGTAGTTCTACTTCATTTGTCTTCAGCCATCCCCCCCCCTTCCCCCTGACCTTATCCTTCAGGATACTGTATGTCCCTTGTTCTGGTCCCTTTCTGTTGGGATCTGGAGTTAAGGGATCTGGTTGTAAGTTTTTTCTTGGAGGATAAGTCCTTGTGTGGTCGGGTAATGGTATATGTTGGGCAGCAAATTCGATCTGAAGGGAGACTGGGGGCATTATGGATATGGGGAGGAGCATGGAGCTCGGAGCCGTAGCTGGAAAATGCTGCCGTGTCAGATCCGATATGGATCCGAGGACCCACAGGTTGAAGATAAATGAAGTAGAACTACTCTGATGGAACATTATGGTGAGTACATAACTTCTTTGTACAATGTATTAGAAGTACTAAGTGTTGCTATCAGCACATAGAGTGATGGATACTACCTTGGTGGCTCGAGTATAGTAATGTGTAAAGTATGCAACAAAGTACTTGACTAGCTCTTTAAAAAAAATACATGACAGAGAGACTGCAGCTAGGTTTTTGCAGCATCTTCCATTCAGTCATAATTGAAATGTTAATTTCAGCAGTTAAGATTTTTCACTTTTTTTGTATTTGTTAACCAGCTCTGATCCACTTGGGCTGTTTTTAGACTCTGTCTTTGAGGAATGTCTGTTAACTGATATGCTCAGGTTGAGGAAATCAAACTCTGGACTACAGGAATCATCTAGTTTAAAGTTCTGTGCTGATAACAGTTTGTTTCCTAAACTTTTGTAAACAGAACTGGCTGTTAAACGAGCTTAAACTCCAAATGATGCTTATATTAGCAAATTATAGCAGGAGCTATTTTCTGGAGAATTCATTGGTTGCGTATTAATGTATGTGTGTCTATTATCTTCAGTGATATTTTAATAAAGGTGTCATTTGTTCTCCTGCAAAAGAACAGACCAACATTTTATAGGAGTTGCTACAGTTATCCACTGTCCCCCCCAGTAGTAAGAGATACTAGTGTTGTTAAATGCTTAACATCCACAGCAGATCCTGTGTTGTCCCAGTGCTGGTATATTAAATTTGAATACAACCTCTGCACCTGCTGACAAGCCCTTGTTGGACAAGTTCTGATTTATAGTGTATAGGTATACGTGAACATTTTGGGTGGCCACAATGGTACAGCGGTTAGCGTTGCCGCCTCACAGCAAGAGGTTCTCCAGTTTGATCCTTGGCTGGGGTGCCTTCTGTGCGGAGTCTGCATGTCCTCCCTGTAGTTGCATGGGTTTCCTTCGGGTGCACCGGTTTCCTCCCACATCCTAAAGACATGCAGTAGGTGGATTGGATACTCTAAATTGGCTCTAGGCACAAGTTGCCGTCTGTGGAAGATTGTGCACCAGGCTGGCAACTCAACACCTTATAAAACTCCACTGCCAAGCATGAGTGGACAGGTGATCTGCTGTGGCGACCTCTAACTGGGAAAAGCTGGAAGAAGATGTATACGTGAACATTTTCTGGGACACTTGGAGGATGGATAGGCAAAACTTCGATAACCCCAGACTAGATCACTGAGAGCAACATCACTGAAGCTGTGATAGCAATTTCAAAGTCCATTTTTATAAATAACATCTGGAAAGATCTGGCTTTAAGTGAAAGAAAAAAACACAAGTAATGGAATGGGTTTCACATTATCTTAAGTTACTGGAGGTGACTTTGAAAGGTGTGCTGTAACCACTTTCATGAATAGTTCTTCATTCTGTCATTATGCTTTCCCTCCCTACATTTGAATGGATAAGTGCTCAGAAGATTATTCATGTTTGATTGGATATATGCTGAAGTAGATTATTCATGTTTGTTTATTCTGTTAGGATTACCTTGTGTTCTGGATGTGCAAATGCAGTAAACTGTACTGAGTCAGTTTGTCACAATGAAGTCCTAGCATCTTTTTCTTTCTGTTCCTTTTTGCTAAGAAAAAAAGGAGAACGTAATAATTTCTTATTCATATATTAAGGGAGCTCCCTTGTTTAGTGTATTGGTGCCCCCCAAGAAGTTAAAAAGGGGTTAGGATTCTCTGTGCATGTTATAATGCTAGTGGTGTTCACCTGTGGTATAATGGTTACAGGGCTTGGTGAACTGAAGACTGTGGCATGTGTTGTCATTTTAATTGCAGTAGAATGTATAAACGTTTTGTCTTGATGAAGTTCATCTGTGATATTTTGTTCAGAACATGAGAAATATTTCTCTCTGCATTTTATTTATTTAAATAATTTGCTGTTCTTTTCATTTTAAGCCATACCATAACAATTGGTTCCTCTCACCTTTTTCATTTTATGTATGTTGACATTTCCTGTTTTCATTTCCTGATGACATGTTAAGTATTTCTTGCAAACATTCTGAGATGTAGTGTATATGTAAATATAAATAATAATCCTGAAAAGGATTAATATATCGTAATGCCATATCCCCCAAAAAATGAATTTACAGCCCTGCTTCTCTCTCTCTGTCTCAATATCTTTCAGTAATCTTGCAAAGTAGCTGTAAGCATGGAGAACAAAAGTGATTAAAAAATACACAGTATTTATCTCTCAACACCTGTGGTATGTACATTCAAGCCTTGACTGTAAATTTCCCTCCCTTCTGTAAAATGTATATAGTTGTAAATAGTTGCTGGTCAATTTGCACCCTTTTAGTGGAAAGTTGCATAGAATGTGGGGTTTTAACAATGGGCAAGATTGCTTTGTCAGTAATGTAACATTGTAATTTTCCTTTTTTTATACAATGTAGTTTGTGTACATATTTGTTTGGCAGTGCGGGTCTTGCCAGCGTCATGTCTGCTGCTTCTCCTCAGTACTGTCAGTTAGCTGTACGAGTTATCACAGGACAGAAAAAATAAAAATGGGAGAAAAGTAAAAACATGAAAAATTTAAAATACAGATGTTTTCTACAGTTGCATGTACAGAGCGCAAGAGCTGCTGTTGTTCATCAGAGATTATGTTCATAAATAAATTTAAAATAAAAAAAATATATATACACACATTGTGTCTGTGTTCTATTACTGTAAGTTTTTGATGGAGTCACATGGCCCTCAAGTCATAGCAAAAGTTTCCAGAATTTACAGCTTTACAGAACAGCAAGTCTAGAATTAGACTCGTATGGTAACATTCTGATTGCTAGTTCTTAAGTTAGTTTACATTGTGTCTGCTAGGGATGCCTTTTTTTCTCAAGGGAATTTTATTGCACAACTATATGCATTGTTTTTATTCTAAGTTTAAGATGTACATTTCTTGATGTGTTTATCTTTTTCATGGTGGAGTTACAGAGCAGTCCTACAAGAATTGACTGGCTCCTTACTGACGTGAAATCACCCAGTGAATTCTCCTCTCTGTCTCAAACTCATCCCAGTAATGACAGCATTTTTCAGTTATAAACCTTAACTCCTGCCTGTCATTGGTGATGTGAGCACTGGCATCACTTCAGAGGCCACCCACATCCCTTTAAGTCTGCCCATGTGTGCTCGGCTACATTCACCATCAGGGTCCACCAACACATTCTCGTCCTGACCCGTCTCACACAACACACACACTGTTGCTCTGCAGCGGGGCCCTGCCATTGAATCTGCAGCATAAGCTGGGTGAGAACTGACAGCCTCCCAGCATGAATGTGCTCATTCTCCCTGCTGAGGCTGTTAGTTGAACTTTGATCGCTTTGGCGGTAGTTAGGGCTATATCTCTCTAGGATCACCTTGTTTGTAAGCATCAAGAGTAAAGATTGGGTCAAATAAAAAAATACATGTCAAGGCTTTAAACTTGCACTCCAGTTTGAATTGTTTTTAATACATTCCTAGCCTGGATTTAAAAGACAAGCACCCTCGGGTAAACAGAGCTATGGACCAGTTGGCAAAGTGTGACTTGCCTTGACGTAAAACACATCATTAATTCCTATGAGTTTTGCCAAGAGTTAAGCAGCTCTAATTGAATAGTCCAAAAAGAACGCTATCACCACAGAAAGCATAGAAACTGGTAAGGATTTTGTCATTCCTCACCCTACTTCATGCATTAAGCCTCTTCTAGAACTGCCTACCCAGCAATTGTCTTCACTGATTAAGGCTGTGGTAAATTCTGTTATGAAGTCTGCATGGAAATTGAAAATCTAACCTTGAGCCTTCTTGTTGGGTCCTTCAGTTGGAGGAGTCCTTTCCACCAGTCACATTTCATTATTGTAGCTGGAAATTCTTGCAGTCAGTATGATTTCATTTTGTTTAATTTTATAAATAAAGGCACTAATCTTGATTGTTGTCCTTCTTATATCACTGTTGTAATGTTAACTGTAGGGCTCTCCTGCCAAGGATAGCCCAGCATCCGGTCATTATACCAAAGCCTTTAGATCTTGTATGCGTACATCACATGATGTATGCTTCCAGTTCAGGATGGAGGGCATACAGGTGGTCTACATATGCAGTTACCAGTGTGAACGCTCTGTTGCTATGCTGAATACTTAGCCATCAGATAAGTGCCATGTTCGGGGTATTTTTTCTTTTTCTTTTGGCTTTGCTCTCTTGTTTACCTAGAGTTCATGTCATCCATGAAAAGAAAATGTCAGCGTGGGAAGCAGATTCCCCATATGGATAGTTTTGAACAGTGTCATTTTTATCTGGGTGCTTCCCACAACCTTATGTCCTGTAGCGTTTGTAAAGCATTTGTGAATAAGACTGTCAGAAGTCAGGTCTTCCCTGGCCATCAGTCTCAAGAACCAGAGGCTTTAACTGTTAGTCCAAGGTAGCATGGCAGAATCTAACATCGAGGTACCTTTAAATAAGAGAGAAGGCCAAGAAATCTTCGCCGGATTTTTTAGCTGTCCAGCCTCTATCAAACATTTCTGTAGAAGTGGATGATAGCTCTGTAGACCATCCTGTGTCTACTTCATATTCCTATACCCCTGGCATGGATTCTTCCTTTTGCATGTCTTCTGAGACTTTGCAGGTGTCTGCTCCGGACATTGAGGGGGAACCATAGTTGATCATCTCAGAGGGTCGTAGAGAGATTCCACAAATTTTGGTTAAGAAATAGGTTCTGGATACTCTTATTGAAGCTTATCAAGGGTCTGTACCCCCAGTGTTTGCAAGGGTTAACATCCCTACCAAGAAAAGGAGAAGGCTAAGCATACTTCTGTATACCCTAAGGATCCTCAAAGGGAATGGCAGTAATTTAGTCAGGGCCTGTTTAATGTCTTAATAGCCCTGAAGCCTCACCAAGGGATTTCTGTGCCTACTCCCCCTTTGATTTCAACTCCTTCCAAATGGGCTAGAGAACCTGATTCCTCAGAGTTCTTGTCCTGTTTTTCCCAGATGTCTTCACCTTTGGCTTATGGGTCTGGTGAAGAGGAGTTGGTCCTGAGTCTCCTTTTGAGGAGTTGTCTTTTGGAAACACTATAGCTTAAGTGGGATTCTTAAGTGTCTGATATTCAGAAAAGGTGTTTGGAGTTGATTCAGGTGGATACTCCTAAATATTATGCAGTACCTCCTGTGTTGGCTGCTTTGTTAGACACCTTTATAGCTGCTTCTAAATCTACTGATTCTCTGCCTCCTACTCCAAAGAAACCTGACAGGTTCTATAAGGTTCCTGAGTATTTTAATTATTGTTTGTGTCCTTTTGCTGACCCTGCTGTCATGCCAATCTCCTCTAACAATCCTAAACTTTTGCCCTCTTCCAAGCTTCTTCCTTCAGATAAGGATTGTAAGGCAATGGAGAGAGAGAGAAGCTAAGAAGGTTTATACTGCTTATACCTTGTCCTTTTCGGGCCATCAATTACCAGACCAACATTACCAGATATGCTTTAGCCTTCTCAAGTTCTTTCTGACCTCCCTGACTCTGAGGCAAAATCTTCTGCTCTCTTTATTTTGGGTTCTGGCTGTCAGGTGGCTCATCACTTTATCAAATGTAACTATGATACCTTTTCCAGAGCTGCTGCCTTTGGGTCATTCATGAGGCATCATTCTTGGCTTCACATGCAGTCATTACCTGAAAACAGTAAAGCCAAGTTTCTGGATACTCCTTTGGATGGTTTACTATCAAATGACAGAAAATCAAAAGACTGAATCCCAAAAATAAATCAAAAGACTGAATCCCAAAAAGACTGAAAATTCAAAATATTGAATGATAGAATTTGCCCCTTCACTGTCATGTGATCTTGCAGTTGGTATATATATGTCGCAGGGAGTGTGGGGGTGCAGCCCCCCACATGAGGAGAGCAGTGGGGCTTCCCTCTTGCATTAAAAATGCATTCAACATTTTGAATTTTCAGTCTTTTTGGGATTCAGTCATTTGATAGTAAATCCCTTTGGATAATAAAAAAATATCTTTGGGTCTGCTGCTGTGTGCAAGCCTCTTCACAAAAAGGTAAAGCTTTACAGGACCTTAAACATATTTTTGTCTCTCCTATCCCTATGTTCCAGAGGAATTGTCCTGCATGGCCTGCTTTTGTTTACAGTCCAGCCTCATCAGACCACTAAAGGCAAGAAGAGTGGTGGGTGAGTTCCTGCTAAGTCTTCTCATTATCTTGTGGCTCAGAAGCCTCCTTTATCTGACAAGCCCACTTCTCTGTCATCATGCTCCCCCCACCCCTTGGCTGAGTTCCCTTGTCTCCATCTCTCTCATCTTGCAAAGTGGCATCTCATCACATTGGATTCTTGGGTTCTATCATATGTCAAGTTTACTTCATGGTGTGGAAGTCTGTCCTTCCTTTTTCAGGGATTCCCCAGCCTCTCAGGAACAACTTCCCTATTTCTCAGAGGTCCTTAGGTCCCTGGTGGACCAGGGAACTGTTCACACTGTCACTCCTTCCCAAGTAGGAAGGGAATTTTAATCCAGGATATTCCTGGTTTCTCATAAGGAGGGTACTTGGGAGACCTATTTTGAATCGCTCCTTGCGCAACACCTTTCCCAAGGTTCCTTATTTTTGGATGCTTTCTCTTCAAACCCTGTTTCCTCTTTTAGCACCTAGGCTTTTCTGGTGTCCTTGGATCTGAAGGATGCTTACCTTTATATTCCTATTCACACTTTTCAGGAAGTTTTTACATTTCTGTTTCTTCCTCTCATTTTCTCTTCTCTGCTTTGCCCTTTGGCCCATCTACTACACCAGGGGTATTCACAAAATGCCTAGCTCCTGTGATTGCTTTTTGCAGACCCCAAGCTGTTCAGATTTTTTCTTATCTAGATGATCTGTTGCTTCAGGCACCTTCTGTCAGTCGCCTGTTACAGGATCTGGAGTTTACGATTTCCTTCCCTCAAAGTCTGGAGCTCACAATCAACTTCCAAAAGTGTGTCTAGACTCCCTTTCAAGATCATGTGTATCTGGGTTGCTGGATTCAGTTGGTGCTAATGTTGGCCTCTCTTCTACCTCTAAAAGTTCTGTCCTTGACAGCTTTGTTTCAGTCTCATCTTCATCTGCATGCTATTCCAGCTAGAGTGTTTCTTCGAGCCCTGGGATTCGTGGTCTCTTCTATTCCAATGCTTCCTCTTGCCAGACTGCACATGTGGAAGTTTCAGTGGTACCTCAAGTCATTATAGCTTTAGCATTGCTATCCTCTGGATTTCAGGGTGCCTCTCCTTCCTTGTCTGAAGCGGGAATTTGAGTAGTGGATTCAGCAAATTACTATCAACCCAGGCCTGCCTTTTCAGTCTCCAGTTCCCTCTCAAGAACTGTTCAACAATACTTCATACATGGGGTGAGGGGCTTCCTGCGGTCATCTTGACAGTTCAAGGTCTTTGCCCCCCCCCCTTCAGAAGTCAGACCATATCAGCATCAAAGAGATGAGAACCCTGATTCCAGCCCTTCAGGCTTTTCACCCCATGCTATCTCCAGGCCCTCTAAAGGTTTACATGGACAACACCACAGTGATGTGGTATGTCATCAAGCAGGGTAGGGAAGACAGTCTTACCTTCTCTGCAAGCTGGCTTTTCAGGCCTGGGATCTGGCTCTCAGTTATCAGTTAATCCTTCAGGCAGTGTATATTTCTTCAGAGCTCAGTCTAGTGGCAGACTGCTTGAGCAGGTCCAAAATACAGGCTCACAAATGGGTGCTTCACAGAGATGTGTTTCTAGATGTAGTCCATCTATGGGATATTCCTCTCCTAGATCTTTTTGCCTCCGCTCCCAACAGGTAGCTCCCTCTTTTTTGTTCCAGTGCCATGCCTTCTGTTGTGGAAGATGGCCACCCTTTTCTTTGGAAGGGGGTGTTTCTCTATGCCTTCCCTCCTCTTCCCTTACTCCCAAGAGTTCTGCAGAAGATTCTGCTGGACTCACCAAAAATCTTGCTAGTGACTCCCTTTTGGCCAAGATAGCTCTGGTTCCCCCTCTTAATTCATCTGGGCAGGGGCAGTCAACACAAGCTACCTCACCAGTTTGACCTTCTCACAAAAGACAAGGGATCACTCATCCATCCTCACTTGCCCACTATTCAACTGACACAGTGAGTAATAGGGTTTTGATCCCTTTTAGATGCCTATTTGTGCGAGTTGGTCCTGTCTATCTTGGCCTGTTCTTCTGTAAAGACCCATTTGTCCGCTATTTCTGTTTGTCTGCCCTTGAATCCTCATTTGACGTCTTGTGTTTTAGGTCAGTTTCTTAAAGCCATCCTGCATCGTAGGCCCTCAAGGAAGTCCATTCCTCCTCCATGGGACCTTTAATTGTGTTTTATAAAAATTGAACTAGGTTTCTTTTGAGCCTGTAGGTTCAGCTTCTGTTTAGCATTGTACCTGGAAGGCTATTCTGTTGCTTGCTGTTAATTCTGCTCAGATGATTTATGAGCTTCAGGCCCTTGTGGCCAGTCCTCCTTTTTTGGTTCTTCATAGAGAGATGTTGTAATCCTCCTCCTAAGCTAAAAGTGGTTAATGAGTTGTCTTTGAATCAGGCAGTTCAGCTCCCTTCCTTTTTTCCATCTCCTCAGTCTGCTAGTGAGAATGTCCTATATACCTTGGATTTGCACAAACAGCTGCAGTATTATTTGGATAAAACTAAGGGCATTTGTAAGTCTAATCAGCTTTTTGTTTCTTTTCATCCCAGAACATTGGGTTTGTCTGTTTCTAAGCAAACCATCTCCTCCTGTATATCTTAGACAATTTCCTTTTGTTGTTTTCATGGCAAATGTCTGTCTACTTCTGTTAGAGCTCAATCCACTAGGGCTCTTCCCTCTTCTGATGTTTTATTCAAGGAGTTGGACACCAATTCAATCCTCAAAGCTGTTATTTTGTCTTCAGTGCATGCCTTTACTAAGCATTATAAATTTGATATGGTTTCTAGGGCCAGAGCAGGCTTTGCTAGGTTCTGCATTGATGTGAAGGTTCTTCCCAGCCCTTTTCTTGGGCTTTTGTACTCTCCCTGCAGTGAAGAATACTGCAACAGTGATGTAGAAGGACATAGTACAGTTGTGTAAAATTTTACCATAACAGTAGATGTCCTTCTCTTCATTGTTGCAGTATTACATCCCCATATTTTCATTTTGGCTTTGTTTTGGTTTCTCTCCTGGCCAAGGGTCCCCCTTTTCCATTTGCATTTTTTTTCTGCTGGATGTCTATAGCCTGTTGTCCTGTGGAGACTGTTTTCTACTGGGGCAGTTCAGTTATGGTAACTGTTTCCATATGTCACCTTTATATACCTACTTTCTGAACGAGGAGCATACCTGTAACATATGGCACATACAAGAGTGTGGTTTACTGGTCGGATGTTGGGCTGTCTGTCAGAAGATCCCTACAGTGAAGAATAGTGCAACAGTGAAGAGGACGACAAATTTTACACAACTACTGCAAAGTGTAATTCTCAGTTCTGACATGTCAGTGAAACATTCCCATTTTTGATACATGGCTACAAATTGATGCATCTCTTTTGTGACCATCTGATTGCCAGCACTAGCTTTGCTTTTAATGTCCTTAGGAAGCGAGGCACTGTTATAAGTGACAAGACAACAGTGACACCTTCAGACATCTATGGAGGAAACTCTTTGCTTAAGATGATGGTGGCAGGTGAAATTTCATTGCATTACCAATTTGTGGCCCAAGGGATGGATTCACAACTCCATCCCAGGCAACAGTGGTTTGACTAGATGGAGGAGACATGGAGGGGACTGAAGAATTGTAACCTGCTTACCTCTCCTGGGGGGGGGGTTGTGCACATCCAGAATAATGCTGGGCAATAACTTCCTATTGGAGACCAGAGCACTCACCTCTTGTGCCGTGGGGGTAGTGCAGAGAAGTTTGTCATAAATGCCCTTTGTGAAAGTGAGGGGACATCCTCCACTGTCCTCTCCTTCCACTTCCCCAATGCTTTGCACTCCATCCCCAATGTCTTGTCAGTTGCATGCACTTGGGATGGGAAAGTGAAATGTCTGATGGTCCTTCCTGGACAATCTACACCCTGGTTATGGGGAAGGGAATAGAACAATTGGCCATGGAGCAAGACCGATGATTAAAGGACAGTGGTGGCAGTGTGAGCCAAAAAATGTTTTTTCTTGTATGGAGATTGACAAGAGAATCCCTTGCAGCATCCCAGTTCTCAACTGGAGCACTGTCATGAGGATCAAAACTTGGAGCATAGAATGGGGCCAAGTTATCCTGCATTGACTCTTGGTAAAATGGCTTTTGTCAGTTGTGTAGGGAAAACTCCCTAGGAACTGCTAAAGTAGTTAACTGAACAAACAAAACATGCAAACACACAAGTTGAGCTGACACTACAAGGAAGAGGTCCCACAGTAAGATATAAGTAAAAACTTTAATCACAACATAAAGAATATAAATAATAAAATGAAATAAAACAGGAGATAAGCGCATTTGGCGTTTGCCTTCATCAGAGCTTAATCGAAACCACATCTTTATTTTTAGAGAGGTCCAGTATTTCTGCAACCAATAGAATTATCACCTTAATTGCTTCCCTTTCAACAGAGGTTTTAAAGCAACCTTGTCATTTAATCCAGGCAGTTTATCTGCCTGCAAATCCACTATCCAGCATGCTTCAATAGACAGTTCTGTTTGTCAGATCCCCGCCTCTTAAGTTTTCAGGAACAATTTCCAATACCATAAAGCAAAAACTATGTCCAGCATGAGCTGAAATATGATGAAATAAGGCAGTGGCACTGAGATGTTGCAAGATCCAATCTTTGAGTGATCTGCTTGTCTTGCCATCATAAAAACTACTGCATAAGTCACATTCAGCAATGTATATTGCATTCTTTGTGGAACAATCTGCATAAGTCCTTAGATGAAAAGTTCTCCTAGATGTTCTTCGTGTTTCACTGTTGCAGTCATCACATTTGAGTTATCTGCTTGCAGTAGCTCTCAGTCAGCCTGATTAACAAAGTCTTAGGTCCTGAGTCAGATGCTGTCTCTTCTCCTGTGTCGTCAGGTCATCAGAGGTATAAAACGTGCATCCAACACTATTACATCAGTCTTTCTTGACTTGCAGTGCCGAAGCAGAAGCAGTTTGCAAGTGCCAGTCGGCAGACTCCTGAAATTTTCATTTTCGAGTTTCAGAACTGAAGTCTTCAACTAAAAGCTAAGTACCCCGTTGGGGAAACATTTTCTTTCTCTAAACTGATGTCATTAAAAGAATGTTAAGTTGTCTATCTCACCTTCATTCTTGCTGGTTGGGTTCGGAGCCGACTCGGCCATCTTCAAAAGCTCGAGAGCTGCTTACTGGCTTGAGGCCCCCCTATATCCCATGATGCTTGACACTAGATACCCAGATCTTGTTTGCCGCTTCTGCTGCGAGGTTGCTTTTGCTGGCTCAGGTCATATTTTTCGATTTTATTGTTAGCTTTTATAAAAATTTGTATTGTAGTTAGTGTTTTAGAATAGTTATAGTAGTTCTAGTAGCCTAGTTATCTATTTGTAATTTAGTCTCCTTTCCCTCGGAAACTCGTTTTTTGTTGGAGAGTTTTCCCCTCCCCCTTTTGTTTTCTTCAAGGTAGCCGTTTTTAGTTAGAGGCTAATCCTTGCTCTTCAATATTTATATAGTAGTTTTTTTTTTATTTTATTAGAAATTGTATATCAGTAGGTTTATTTACTGTTTTCTTAGATATATAGTGTGTGTGTGCTGTTAGGGTGTGGTAACTTGTGTTGAGTGCGTGTGTTTTACTGGTTATCTACTTCCCTTCTGTTGCTTTTTTTCTGCAATTGATATTTCCTTTTACAGGAATGTCTAAAGATACAAAAGTATCTGGATTCAAGAAGTGTGACTCATGCTGTCAGAAGATGTCACTGACAGATGGTCACACTTCTTGTGTCTACTGTTTGGGTGCCCTACACCTGCAGGACTCTTGTTCGGTGTGCCACGCCTTTAGTCCGAGTCCTACAGGAGCATAGGAATAAGCTAATCCTTAGGGTTTGCTCAAACCTGAAGGGTCACCAGCTAAGGCCCAACCAGTGAAACCTTCTAAGCCAACGAAGCCGTCAGCTCCCAGTTCTGAGCCATCATTGGGTGTGGCATCTGCTTCAACTTCGGTTCCGGCTGGAACCGAAGTACCTGTCTCCCAGTCGGTCCCGACTCTGGTATTGGAACCATCAGAGAGCTGAAAACGCTCTAGATCTCCATCCCTAGAGTCGATACACTTGGCTCCGGGGTCGCCTCTGTTACAGTCGGAGTGAAGTCACCGATCCCACTCTTCTCGGTCTTTTAGACTATCTGACCACGATGTGGAGAGAGTGGTGAGCAGGCTTCTAAAATCGCAGGCCCTGGCTAAAATGTTATCTAGCCCCCCTCATCAGGGTTCAGCTCTGCCCGTCTCTGTAGTAGTTCCTCCTTCGACTCACCCCTTGAGTTCGGAGCCGGAGCTTGTTGAGGTTCGGATCGTGGAACCGTTGGTGCCGATACCTACCCTTTCGGTTCCATCGTCGGCTCCAATCGCCTCCATGGTGCCGTCCTTGGAGGGATCTGGGTGCCGGGACTCCCTTGTCAGCTCCGAGGGGGCGAGTGGCATCGGACCCTTGTCCAACCCCATTCTCCATCTTGGAGCTTCGGCGCAGGTGAGTTCAGCTCCTACATCGGCTTCGGAGCCGTCTCTCTCGGTGCCAGGAAGGATTCTGGTCTCTTCGGAGCTGGAGCCTTCTCCGCTATCGGGAAGGGGTGCCTTTGAGGTCATGAGAATTGTGCTGGCCTCTGAGTCAGCCCCACAATCAGCCTCATCAGCTCCTCCCCCCATGGTGCTTGCGTCTGCCTCTGCCCCTTCTCTAGACCCCAAGCGTGGGGAACAAGCGCTCCAGGGCACCCCATTGGGTGTATCTTCCTCTTCCGAGGCCTCCCCTGATCATTCAGAGGAGCCCTCTCGAAAGAGGAAATGCAAGAGGAAGCATGTTGATTCCCCTGAGTCTGTCACTTCAGATACCGACTTAGAGGATTCGGAAGGGTCCCCGAGATCCCCCTCTGAAGATGCCTCTTTATCAGACATCCTTGAGATACTTAGGCAGAGGGGGAACTGAACTACCCTTAACCCTTCCGAGGATGAGTCTGTATTCCTGGATGCGTTTGGTTCCCGACCCTCCACCTCCTGGGTGTCTCCGCCTTTCGATCCACTGATGTCGGTGGTGGCTCGGAAGGCGTGGTCAGCCCCAGACACAGTGGAACCAACCCCCCGAAGATCCACAAAATTTATTACTGCACCACAGGGCAAGCAATTTCTGACAAAGGGTATTCCCGTTGATGCCATGGTGGTAGCAGCGGCCACAAAAAAGGAGTTGGCTGAAACTTCTTTGTCGGTCCATCCCCCTAATAAGGAATCTAGGACGATGGACAGATATGGGAAGCAGATGTTTTCCTCAGTGACCTTCTCCATGAGGTCGCTGAACTACTTGTGCCACTTTACCCGCCTTCAAAGGGATCTCCTTAAAGAGCTAGAAGATACCCTTCAAGATCCATCAGCTGCGGGGGCCCAGGCTAAGGTTGCCTCCCAGCTGGCGACTCTTAATTCGGTAGTAAACTCCTCCATGCGGCTCATCTCTTATGCAGCCGATGGTGCGAGTAGGGCCACAGGCACAGGTGTGGCCTTGAGGAGGCATGCTTGGATGCAGTTATGTAACTTTGCGGAACCTTTCAGGGTGTCTTTCACCAACACCCCCTTTGATGGTTCTGCCCTTTTTGGACCACAGGTGAAGGATACCCTTACCAGGTGTGAGCAGGAAGGCAAGACTCTCTCTGCTGTGGGAGTCTGTTTTTCCACTCCTTCTAGACCGTATCCCAGAGGTCAGAAGAGTGGGAAGATGTGGTTCCAGAAACCCCAGGGAACCGTGCCCGACACACGTGGAGAGTTCTTCTCCAGGGGCAGAGGAGGGAACAACAATAGACGCCGCCCTCGGGGCAGAGGGGGGTCCGCAAAGTCAGGGCAACAGCGAATCTTTCTCTGACAAGCCCTTCCAGCATCCCTGAGGTGCTGCCTGGCTGTCCGCCTTCGGAGGCAGTCAGGGGAAGATTATCACTGTACCCAAAAGCCTGGCAAAGTATAACACAAGATAAATGGGTACTATCATATCCGAAGGCTACAAAATCCCCTTCTTTTGCACCCCCTACATTCCCAACACATCCCTTCCCGATGTTCCACCCAATCTAAGGGATCAAGCAGTTCAAGAAATATCAAAACTGCTAAGAAAAAGAGCCATCCAGCCAGTCCCAGCAGACCAGCAAGGATCTGGAATTTACTCAAGGTTCTTTTTGGTACCAAAAAAGACAGGGGACTGGAGACCCATTCTGGATCTCAGCAGACTAAACAGGTCTGTTCAAAGAATAAAGTTCCGGATGGTCACGCTGCAGTCCATTTTACCCTTTCTGGGTCAGGACAACTGGATGTGCTCCATAGATCTTCAGGATGCGTACTACCATATCAAAATGGACAGACGCTCCAGAAGATTCCTCCGCTTCTGGATGGGAGCCAGTCATTATCAGTTCAGAGCTGTGCCCTTTGGTCTCACCACAGCCCCCCAGGGTGTTCACCAAATGTTTGGCAGTAGTTACCGCTCACCTGAGACAGCAAGGATTCCAGGTGTTTCCATATCTAGATGACTGGCTCCTTACTGCTACCACCAGACATCACCTGCTGCGAGCCAGAGACTACACCATCCAAACTTGCTCCAAACTAGGTATCACAATAAATTTTGCAAAGTCTGCATTGTCACCTTGTCAATCTATTACCTTTATAGATGCAAACTTGAATACAAAGGACATGTCAAATCTGGCCTGAATTATTTTGTATCCTAATAAGACCTGCACATGTCAGCGAATGTGTCTCTGACATGTGCAGGTCTTATTAGGCTGCAAAATAATTCAGGCCAGGTTTGTCCTAAAAACCTTGGGTCTCATGGCAGTGGCTATCATACTAGCCCCCCTTGCTCGTTTTCATATGAGGATTCTTCAGTGGATGCTGTTCACCCAATGGTCTTTCCAGCAACTTCCAATGTCTCACATGATAATGATCACACAGACATGCAAAAATCAACTTGCTTGGTGGATGGTTTCCCCATCAGTACCCCAGGGCAGACCATTTGCTCTTCCTCCTCCAGTAGCTACAGTGACCACGGATGCCTCCCTGATCAGGTGGATGGGGGCATTTTCAGGGCAGAACAGTCCAAGGCACCTGGCAGCCTCACGAGTACCATCTGCATATCAATGTCTTGGAGATGAGGGCCGTGCTTTTGGCGTTGCAAGCTCTTCAGAACTCTCTTCCCACCGTGACCATTGCAATTCAAATGGACAATATGTCGGTAGTGTGGTACATCAACAAGCAGGGCGGAACCAGGTCCTACCCCCTGTGTCGAGAAGCACTCAGACTCTGGCAGTGGGTGATCTCTTCCCAACGGTTTCTGATAGCAGCGCACATCCCTGGGAAGTCCATCGTTATAGCGGACAGGCTGAGCTGAGAAATTCTCATGCCTCATGAGTGGTCTCTCAATCAGACAGTGGCAGACCAAATCATCCGCAAACTAGGTCAGCCTTGTTGCGACCTTTTTGCCACCCCCTTCAACAGCAAGTGCAACAATTTCTTCTCTCTCCTCCCTCTTCCCAGAGACGTTCTATTTCACGATTGGCCTCAGAGACTTCTTTATGCATTCCCTCCATTTCCCCTGATTCCGAAACCAATACAGAAAGCTACCGCATTAGGATGCAAGATGATCCTCATTGCCCCTTACTGGCCTCGACAAATTTGGTTCCCATTCCTGCATCATCACCTTCTGGAGCAGCCCTGGACCCAGTTCTAGATCTCCTGATCCATCAGTCGGGCGGGCTGCACCAATCCCTTCAATCTCTCCAGCTCACTGCTTGGTTGCTCCACTTCCGACCTTAGCCAGGCTTCTGAACATCTCCCACTTGGTGCGTGAAATCATCTTATCATCGCACAAGTCTACCACTAGAAAGACTTATGCTAGTAAGTGGAAACGTTTCTCTTTCTGGTCAGAGGCTAGAAATATAGATCCCTTTTCAGCCCCTGTGCACCATATTTTGGATTTTTTAGCGGAACTTTTTCATGCTGGATCTTCTGCCACGATTAGAGTTCAGTTAGCTGCAATTTCAAACTTTCATCCAGGCCTATCAGATACTAGTGTTATGTCCCATAAGCTTTGTAAAGCTTTTCTCAAAGGGACTACTTTACTCGGGCCCCCAGTGAGAGATCCCCCGCCTCCATGGGATCTAAATTTGATTTTAGCTTCCCTGATATTGCCCCTCTTTGAACCTGCAGCTTCTTGTTCTTTGAAGTTTCTTTCTTGGAAAACCCTTCTGGTTGCAATTACTTCAGCCAGAAGAGTTTCTGAACTTCAGGCTCTTTGTGTTCGCCTTCCTTATCTAGTTTTCCACAATGACAGAGTTTCTCTCAGGACTAATCCTTCCTTCCAAAGGTTTCTTCTGAGAATAATTTGAATCAGTCTATTCATCTCCCTGTGTTTTTTCCAAATTATTCCAACAAGGCGGAGTACAAATTGCATCAGTTGGATGTTCATAGACAGTTACGTTTTTACTTGCATAGAACTAAGCAAATCAGAAAATCAGACCAACTGTTCCTGTCCTATGCTGAGGGTAAACAAGGTCTACCAGTGTCGAAAGTAACTTTATCTAGGTGGTTGATGTCTATTATTGCAATGATATATCAGCTAAAGAATAAAGAGCTTCTTGCTAAACCAAAAGGTCACTCCACTAGAGCTCTAGCTACTTCAGTGGCTTTTCAGGCAAGATTGCCAATGGAAACTATTTGTGCGGCAGCTACATGGGCCAATCCTCATACCTTCATTTCACATTATAAGCTGGACGTGGCCTCCAGGAGCAGAGCTGATTTTGGTTCCACTGTTCTGAAGAGTCTGTTCCGATGAGCCACCCAGGATTGAGGTGCTAGGGACGCTGTCCCAACCAGCAGGAATGAAGGCGAGATAGACAACTTAACATTAAGAAGTTATGTACCTACCACAACGTTCCATGTTAGTTTTCTTCTTCTCGCCTTCTTTCTTGCGTCCCACCCTCCATCCCCCTATCCTAGTAGACTGAGAAGAGTTCCTTATGTTTTTTTTTTCCCACTGGCTGAGTCTTCTCTGGCTATTCCTTCTGACTCTCCAGTAGGATTTATGCATTCTAGGATAGGATTCCTGTATTATGTCTGCAGTTAGACTTACCAAACGAGATCTGGGTATCTAGCACCAGGCATCATGGGATATAGGGGGGCCTCGAGCCAGTAAGCAGCTCTCGAGCTTTTGAAGATGGCTGTGTCGGAACCGAGGATCGGCTCCGAACCCAACCAGCAAGAAAGAAGGCGAGAAGAAGACAACTAACATGGAACGTTATGGTAGGTACATAACTTCTTAATCATTGCATTACTTGTGAAAAGCAAATACCTCATAAAGATTTTCATTTGTACTGTATGCCTTGCCTAGGCCCTGACCACGACGTACCTCGTTGTCGGTTTTGTGCCTCATTTAAACTGCAAACTATCCGTCATTGGTATATTTTTGCTTCTACATATTTTGGGGCTCTATTCAATTATCCTGGTGTGTCTTCGGTAAGCCATCCGACTACCAACATTCTGAAAAAATGCAAAGATAAAGACAGAGACAGACCACCTAGGTCCAAAGCTGCCGATGACGCTTCTCCTAAGCCAGTTCACCAGTACTCAGTGAGACGCTTTCGCAGCCCCTGATACCCGCTACTTCAGATTTGCAGGCCTCTACTGAGACCCATTCGGAGTCCGGTATGCAGTGAGATGCTTCAACTGAGAAACCGGCGGATGGGTCTGGAGCCGCTGTGCAGGCATCGGCTTCTGAGGGTGTATTCAGGCCTACTGATTTGTGTATTAAACCAATGCCATTTTCCTCTTCAAGCCCTAAAACTCGAGCCATGCCTAGAAAACTGGTGCCCAGACTGCATGGTCAGGCCTCTATGCCTAAAAAACAAATGATAAGAATGGGTGAAGACCTTATTACTTTAATCAGAGGAAGCCAGCCTTCCCCCTCTAAGAGACTTAGGACCGAGTTTGCTTATGATACTTCTTACCAGGATTCTGAATTTTCTGTTCCCTCTGATGACCAGGATTTACCTTTATCTACCTATGAGGATTCTGATCCTGAGGACTCTATTCCCTCTGCCCCCCCCCCCCCAAGAGGATTTCTCTTTTGGTTAAACCTTGCATACTCTCAGGGAGCATTTTCATTGGGAAAGTCAGGATTTCTCTGATACTAAAAAGAGGCTTAGGGATTTCTTACTCCTGCCCCAGCAAAGGCCTTTAGCCATACCTTCTGTACTAGACATTGTTGATGATGCCTTTTCTGAATCTAGCTTGGCCCCTGACTCCTTACCTCTTGCTGCCAGAAAACCTGATAGATATTACATGGTCCCTGACTATCAAGTTCCTTTTTAAAAATCCTACTGCGGATCCTGAGACCATTTCACAGGGACCCAAGGGCATTAAAGCTACTACTGTCAAAAATCCTACCCCCTCTGATAGACTCCAGGGCACTGGATAGATGGGGTAAAAAGGTATGCACTTCTGCAACTTTGGCCATTAGGGCCTTAAACTGCCATTTTCATATGTTAAAGTATCAGCAGCATATTATTGGATTGCTTAAGCAAAAAATGATGATTCCTGATTGTGCTGAAAATAAGGATTTACAGGATTTACTGCATTCAGCTGAACAAGTTGGAAAACATACTTTGCAATGTGGTTTTGATTCACTAGATGCATCTTGCAGGGCTGCTGTAACTGGGTCTGTACTTAGAAGGCATGCTTGGCTTAACGAGCAATCCTTGCCAGATCATGTTAAAGCGAAATTACTGGATGCTCCTTTAAACCAGGACCGCCTGTTTGGCAACAAGGCAACAGAAGTTCTTAAAAAGATGGTGGAAAAAGCTAAATCTATGCAAACTGTTAAATATGTTTTACAAGTACACACTCCAAGATTTAGTAGGCATTGGCCTTCCAAGAATTGGTCCATTCCTGCCTCTCCCAGACCTTCTCAGACCAAACCCAGATCCAGCAGAGCTCCCAGGCTTTAGTCCCAGGATACACACACGACTAAGCAGTGGGGGGCCACCACTTCCATGTCTGGGAGTAATAAAACTCCCTAATGATACTGAAAACAGCATAAACATCAATTCTTCAAAAACACACCACGAAATAAGCAGTCAGAGGGTGGAACAAAGAGAAGCAGCTTTAATTCATCAGTCCTGTCCTGGTACCTCGGCAATTCGCCTTCAGTGGAACACACTTACAAACTTACACATTCTCTTTTTATATATTCATCAATTAAGACAATTAATCAATCAATCAATTCATCCAACATTTTAACCCTGTCAACACTGTGACAAAATCCAACATGTATAAACATTTAGATGCTATCTTTTTTTATCAAAATTATTAAATATTAAATGCAATTTCTGATATTACATAATTTAATTTAAATGATTGATGTCATAATAAATTACCAAAAAATTATAACGTATGACAAATACTGATGTGCACACTTAGAAAATATGAAATAAATATACTCAAATTACAATATGATTCAAAAATTGCTACGCTAATAAATTTCATCCATTACCTAAATTCATCCCAACAGGAAATAATGTGTGATACCCTATAATCATCCTCTGCTCAAGCCTGTTCAGAGCAGTTTTGAAATTTCCTGTACAAAAATGAGGTCTGGCAAGTACACTAAATATAAAACCTTCACTATTGCCATTATGTATATTACAAAAGTGAGTGGCTACTGGGCTCTCCATATCACCCCTCCTGATGTCACTCAAATGCTCCAAAATGCGCACCTTAACCTTCCTAGTTGTCTGACCAATGTACCAAAGAGGCGGGGTACCACCCTCTGACTGCTTATTTCGTGGTGTGTTTTTGAAGGAGTAATAAAACTCCCCCCTGTGGTAAACTGTCTCAATGACTTAAACTTCCAAGCACTTCTCAACTGACTGCTCCTTTGTGGGGAAAGATTGCTCTTCATGCAAAGAACTGGGAACTCATTACCCAGGACAAATGGGTTTTAAATATAGTGTCCCCAGGGATACATATTTCACTTCCACATGTTACCAACACCAAGCGGGTGGCCAGATATACCCCCAAATCAGTGGGCAGAGGCCCCAAAACAAGTACTTTCTCTCTTAAGCATGGGGGCTATTCATTTGGTACCAGAAGAGGAAAAGGGACAATGTTTCTACTCAAGACTTTTCCTGGTACCCAGAAAAGACAGTTCATGGCATTCTATCCTGGACCTATCTACCCTAAACACCTTTTTGGTGATTCCAAAATTCAAGATGCTGACTCTTCACCAGTTGCTCCCTATGCTAGCCAACACTAGATTTAAAGGAAGCATACGTGCACATCCCAATCAGGGACTCTTGCAGAAGATACCTACACTTCAAAGCAGGCTACAAGCACTATCAGTTCTCTGCACTGCCCTTTGGCTTATCTACTGCGCCCAGGGTATTCACAAAGTGCCTAGCTCCAGTCTGCATTTTGCAGGCAAAGAAATATTCAAATATACCCATACCTGGACGATTCCCTAATTCAAGCAGAAAGCCAGGACATACTTTTGAATCATCTGGCCTTTGTACAAAGGGTGCTAACTTGTCTAGGGTACACCATAAATGAAAAGAAATCACACTTGGTACCCTGTCAACAAATTATATTCCTGGGAACAAGCTTGAATACAGCTTCCTAGATGGCTTTCCTCACGCCAGAGAAACAAATTCATTTGACTACCTCTTTCAAACTAGTGGCCACAAAAGCCCTGCTATTTGCAAGGCAAATTCTACAAGCCTTGGGGTTCATGGCCTCCTGCATTCTTCTAATTTCATATGCGAGACTGCATATGAGGAAACTACAATGGTATCTAAAAAGCCTATGGTGTCAACATTCTCAGGATCTAGATGCAATGATTCCTATCATACATTGCCTACGCCTAGAGTTTCTTTGGTGGGCAGAGGCCTGACACCAAAACAAGGGACTACCATTCACACTACCCCCTGCCACCCAAACCCTAACAACAGATGCATCAGACTGCATGGGGGGCTCACCTGGCAGGGAAGCGCATTCAGGACAAATGGAACCCAAGTCAAATGCACCTGCATATCAATCAAAAAGAAATGTTAGCTGTACAGAATGCTCTGACAGCCTTAAAGGACCACATTCTTCCATGACAATTAATGGTAAAGACGGAGAACACCACTGTTATGTGGTACATAAGCAGGGGACACACATTTTTACACCTTCTGCAAACTAGCCATGGCATTGTGGAACACAGCCTTGAGCTACAAAGTGCACCTACAAGCTCAATTCATGCCAGGATAACTAAATACACTGGCAGACGGACTAAGCAAACACCTCATGGACCCACACGAGTGGAAACTGGAACCAAGGATTTTCAACATGTTGACAAGCAAATGGGGGAACCCAGATATATACCTGTTTGCCTCCCCCCAGAACTATCAAGTGGACAAAATTTGCACAAGGACTCCCCACAAACAAGCCTGGAAAGTGGATGCTCTGTCCTTACAGCTGGAAAAACCTATCAGTTTATGCCTTTTCTCCTCTGCCTGTGCTCTCCAAAGTACTACTAAAGGTCAAACAAGACAAACCAAGGACGATTTTGATTGCATCAGACTGGCCACGCCAACACTGGGTACCCCCTCTTGCGCAGTGTGTCGCTGTTGGCCCCATGACACCTGCCTCAGATTCCTACTCTGTTGTCTCAGCAGGAGAACCAGATTCTGCACCCTCAACTTCAAAACACTGAACCTAGCAGCCTGGATAATTACCTAATCTCTCCTTTACCATCCCTCAGTAAACCAGTGATGGATATCATCTTAGAGGCAAGGAGGTCTAGTACTAGGAAATCTTATGCTGAAAAATAGAAAAGATTCTGTGCCTGGAACCAATCTCAAGGGATGAGGACAGCAGTGCCGATTTTACCTCAGATTTTACAATACTTAACTGAGATGCTTCACAAGGGCCTGTCTTTCCCCTCCATCAAAATTCACACCTCAGCCATTTCAGCTCATTATAACATAGAACATCCCCTCTTCTGTCATCCACTGCTCAAACAGTTCCTCAGAGGGGCCAAAAATTTAAGATCACCCAAGAGAGCTCCAACTCCAGCCTGGGACCTTAACTTTGTATTGGAGAAACTCACTCTTCCTCCTTTCGACCCAGCTGCTACTGCCGATTTAAAATTCCTTTCATGGAAAACAGCTTTCCTTTTAGCAATCACTTCAGCAAGAAGGGTATCTGAATTACAGGCCCTTATGCAAGTGGAGCCTTTCATAATCTTTCATGCGGACAGGGTGTCCCTCAGGACCAAACCCCTCTTTCATGCCCAAGGTGGTATCCAGTGTGGCCCTTAATCCATTCATCTGCCAACCTTCTTTCCTAATCCACAGAAAAAGAGGAATGGATACTGCACTCCTTAGATTCTACTTGGACAGGACCAAACCTCAAAGGAAACCTGAACAACTGCTGGTGGCATTTGCTGCAGGGGCAGAGGGGAAGGCTATTTCAAAGCAAACTATTTCTAAATGGATAGGCCATTGCATTCATTCCTGCTATAAGCACCATGGAAAACCAGTTCCACAGGGGATCAGACGCCACTCCACCAGGGCTGCATCTACCTCTACAGCATTTCTCACAGGCATCCCTACCATTGACATCCTAGAAGCTGCTACCTGGAGTTCTGTACATACTTTCACCAAGCATTACCATCTGCCAATTTTCTCTAAATCCAGTGCTGGCTTTGCCTCTCCATTCTTGTACGGCCTTATTGCTGAGCCTAATGCTATCTAAATTCCTCCTCCCATCCTTAGCTTTGGTATTCTACCTAAATGTGATGACTGCAACAGTGAAACATGAAGAGCATAGTACAGTTGTGTACACTTACCATAAATGTAGATGTTTGAGTGTATTCACTGTTGCAGTCCTGGTTTCCCTCCTTCCAACCCCCTTACTTCTTTTGGCTATACCTCTACTCTCCTTTACTATGTTTAAAAGCTTTTTGGTGTATTTTCTTTTTTGTTGGAGGTATAACCTTGTATATTTATAGACTTAATTGGTTCCCATTCGGAGGGGGCACCTGACATGTGGCGTAAGAAAAACTAATGTAATGGCGTCGGCTGCATGTTTTATACCCCTGACGACCTGATGTCATGGAAGAAGAGACAGCAACCGATGCAGGACCCAAGACTTTGTTAATCAGGGTGACTGAGGGCTACTGCAAGCATATAACCCAAATGTGATGACTGCAACAGTAAATACACTCAAACATCTACATTTATGGTAAGTGTACACAATTGTACTTTATGGGGTGCTGAAAACAATTCTTAGAATTAATATAACTACACGCTTTGCATTTCCTGCAAGGAAAGGTACCAGTTCGCATTGATGATGAGGCAGTCTTATTTAAAACTCCCATACCTGCATAATAGTCTTTTCAGATTTTTCATGATGTTCTTCTATTCCAGTGTTGCAGTACTCTACTGGTGGGTTTACCCTTCTTCCTCTCCACTTCATCCAGCCAGGTTTCCAAAGATTTTCAGTCACTCTTAGTGCATCAGATGTCTGACGTGGCTACTGGAATGTGGGCCATAAGAGTGACGTCTGCATGCACCAGCCCTCAGAACTTTTCAACCACCAGTTGTACGCCAGGTGCTCCTGCATCTCGCAGATGTCTGATCACATTTAAAGTTCAGCTAAGTACCTCTTTGGGGATTTCTTCAGTCCTTGTTATTTGTATAGATTGCTCATGTCATCTCTTAAGGGCAAGTGTGGTCACCAGATTCCCCCCAAAGGCACACACGGCCAGTGTCTCTTTTGCCTAGGCAAGGAACATGACCACGTGAACTGCACCATTTCCAGTTTGTGTGTCCTGAAGACCTTGCATCACTGTTTACAGACCTTTCACCTTTATCTTGAGAATCAGTGTTTAAAGCAGTTAGCATTAGGGATGGAGGCTGCATCTGAAGCCCCGTCTGAACCACCTAGAAAAAGGGCCAAGGCCTTGTGGCCCACGACATCTGCTGCTCTTCTCGCTGCCGTACCTCAGTCTGTAGTCTGTTAGCTTGGCTGAGGATCCAGCATCCACCACTGTAGATAAAGCGGGTACCTTTGAGGATGCCGCACAATCTTGTGTGGATGACATGTCCAGAGAGGATTTACCAGCAACTACTTCAGACGCTGGCGGGGCAACTAATGTTCACTCTGGGCCCTTAGGATCTTGCCATCTCCATCCTGATGCCAAACCCTAGGCTGACCGCCTCTTTCACTCCTGCTAGGCCTTCTAAAAAGAAACAAAAAACTAAACACCGACTTCTGAATCCATGCCTGATTGGCTGGTTTTCAGTCAGAACCTATTCAATATGTTCATGAGCCTTAGGCCTTCTGCTGACCCCTCTGTCTCTGCACCTCCTCTACTTAGCCCTAGACCCCACTCTGAAAGGAGAGCAGACCAGGCCAAAGAAGTAGAAGATTTGGATTTCTCTGAGGAATCTCAGTCCTATTCCTCCCAGATTTCATCCCGTCTGGGATATGGATAATCTGAGGTGGGGTCTGTCAAGCCTGACTGCCCTGTTGAGGATTTAACCTTTGGGGAAACTGTAAATATGATGAAAGACCACTTTAAGTGGCAATGCTTGGATATGACTGAAGTACAAAAAAGATTGTATGACTCAGTTCAAATGGACTCTCCTAGTCCCTTGGCAATCCCTCCCATCCAACCTGCTTTCTTGGATGCCTTTGCCTACACTTCCATCTGTCCAGACTCTCAACCTCCTGCTCCACATAGGCAGATAGGCCTTACAAAGTACCTGATTCAGAGAAATTTCTCTTCAAATGCCCTCCAGCTGACCCAGCCACTATCTCCATTTCCTCAGATAGGGCTTCTAAGCTCCTTCCAACCACCTCCATCCTTCCTGCTGACAAAGACAGCAAAACCATGGAGAGACTAGGTAAGACGATTTACACTTCTTCCACTCTCTCCTTCAGGGCAACCAACTACCAGACACATATGACTAATACTCCCTAGCTGTTTTGGAGAAAGCATCTACAGAATTAGAGGACATTCCTGACTGTGCAGCCAAAGCCTCTCTGGCTTCCTTGTTGGCACACATCTCTTAGGTAAATAAGCATTCATTAATATGCAGCTATGATGCAACAGAGTCCTCTGCCAGGTCAGCTGCATCAGCTTTGGTACTCAGGAGATATTCTTGGCTGCAGCTGCAGCCCTTCTCAGACAACTTCCGGGCAAAACTGCTGGATGCCCCTCTTGACAATTCAGCCCTGTTTGGCATGAAGGTTACTGACCTATTTAAATCTCTACAACAAAAAGGAAAGGAGTTGCAGGATTTAAAGCACCTTCTGGTTTCTCCTATTCCTAAGTTCCAGAAAAACAACACAACCAAAACTCAATTAATCAGAAAATCCACTAGGCCTTCAACCCCTCCTAGGTCTAGGAGACCCCATAGAAGGAAACCTACCCAGGCTAGACCTTCTCAGACCTCTAGCCAAAGACCTCCCTTTCCAGATAGAGCAGGTAGTGTCTGACTACATGCCAATCCTTCAGCCCCCTCCCCCTCCGTCTGTTCCCCTATCCACTCACCTCTCTTGCTGTCTCCCAGGGTGGTCTCTCATCACCACAGACAAGTCGCTGGTATCCATCATCCAAAATGGATACCTCATGTCCTTGCACACCCCACCCACAAAGCTAGGAATCCCACTTCCATCTTCCTACCAAATACAGGCCATCAGTCGAGTACTACAATCACTACTGATGCAAGGAACCATAGAACCAGTACCCAGACCAGAGAAAAGAAAAGGAGTCTACTCCAGAATATTCATGATCCCAAGAAAGGAAGAACCATGGAGGCCTATCTTAGACCTCTCCTGTCTCAGCCTCTTCCTACGGGTACCCACCTTCAGGATGTTAACTCTTCCTACCCTTTTCCCTCTCATCCTTCCTCAGGCCTTCATGGCCACTCTTGACATAAAGAATGCCTACCTTCACATTCCCATAAAGCCCACCTTCCCCAAATACCTCAGGTTCATGGCAGGCTCTTCCCACTATCAGTTCTGAGCCTTGTCCTTTGGACTCTCTACTTCCCCCAGGATCTTCACAAAATGCCTGGCTCCAGTCATTGCTTATTGCAGAGCAAAAGGTATCCAACTATTCCCATACCTGGACGACCTTATTCAGGCAGAAGACAGGGCAACACTTCTAAACCACTCCCAAAACCTACAAGTTCTCCTTCAGTCTCTAGATTTCATGATACATTACCCCAAATCTCACCTCCAGCCCACACAGGACATTGTTTTCCTGGGTTGCAGTATCAGAACAGACCTCATGAAGGCCTTCCTCCCACCATTGAAAGTGGAATCACTTTCTCACCACCTCTTGACAGCTCTACAAGCTACAGAGCTGACTGCAAGACAATTCCTCAGATTGCTAGGTTGCATGGCAGCTACCATCCCCATGATGCCCATAGCAAGGATTCACATGAGAAAACTACAGTGGTACATGCGGTCCATATGGACTTAACACTCTCACTGTCTAGAGTTCAGAATCTCACTGCTCCCCTGTGTACACCAGGAACTAAAATGGTGGCTGGCTCGGGTAGCACAGAACCCAGGAATCACACTTATCAACCCCTTCCCCTCCCAGACCATGCACACAGATGCCTGTGATCTGAGCTGGGGAGCCACTCTGGGGATAAGAAAAGTACAAGTTTTGTGGAGAGAGAGAGAGACGAACAAGACCATATAAACATAAGGGAAATTAGAGCCATCCTTCTTGCTCTACAGGCATTCCTTCCCTACCTAGAGCAGGGACCTCTAAAGATATTCACAGACAACACTACATTGCTCTGGTGTCTGAACAAGCAGGGGGGAAACTAAGTCCTACCTCCTCTGCAGACTAGCTCTACAGGTATGGGGACCTAGCTACCTCTCAGGGGATTTCCCTCCAGGCGGCTTACATTCCATCCCTGCACAACTCCTAGGCAGACCACCTAAGCAGAACCATCTCAATCATGAATGGATGATGCAGAGAGATGTATTCCTGGATCTGGTCCACAGGTGGGGTATTCCACAAATAGACCTGTTCACCTCTTCCATAAACAGGCAACTTCCTGGGTACTCCACCAGTACACCAGACCCCAAGGCACTAGTAATAGATGTCTTCTGAAAAACATGGAAGGGGAAACTCCTGTATGCATTTCTCCCTTCCCACTCATTTAAAGGGTCCTGCTAAAGATTCAGCAGGTTTTGCCCAAAATCATGCTGACTCCCTACTGGCCAAGACAGCATTGGATGTTCTTCATGTTTCACTGTTGCAGCCATCACATTTGGGTTATCTGTTTGCAGTAGCCCTCAGTCGGCCTGATTATCAAAGTCTTGGGTCCTGCGTCAGTTGCTGTTTCATCTTCTATGATGTCAGGTAGTCAGGGGTATAAAACATGCAGCCGATGCCATTACATCAGTCTTTCTTGCCATGCGGTGCCCAAAGCAGAAGCAGTTCACAAGTACTGGTCGGCCGACTCCTGAAATTTTCGTTTTCAAGTTTCAGAACCAAAGGCTCCTACTAAAGCTAAGTATCCCGTTGGGGAAACTTTTTCTTGCTCTAAACCGATGTCAGGAAAAGTCAATAATTGTATTTCTTGTGGAAAGCAAGTACCTCATAAAGATTTTCATTCGTACTGTATTCCTTGCATAGGCCCTAACCATGATGTACCTCGTCGGTTTTGTGCCTTATTTAAACAACAAACTATTCATAGTCTGTATATTTACGCTTTTAAATATTTTGGTACTCTGTTCAATTATCCAGATATGTCTTTAGTAAGCCACCCGACTACCGGCATTCCAAAAAAACGCAAATATAAAGAGAGACAGGTCGCCTAGGTCCAAAGTTGTCGATGACACTTCTCCAAAGCTAGTTGCCAGTTCGACGGTACTCAGGCGCTTTTGCATCCCCTGATACCTGCTACTTCAGATTCGCAGGCCTCTACTGAGACCCATTCAGAGTCCGGTATGCCGTGAGATGCTTCAACTGTGGAACCTGCAGATGTCTCTGCCTTGAATGGGTCTGGAGCCACTGTGCAGGCACTGGCTTCTGAGGGTGTATTCAGGTCTACTGACTTGCATATTAAACCGACGCCAGCTTCTTCTTCAAGGCCTAAAACTCAAACCATGCCTAGAAAACTGACACTCAGATAGCATGGTCAGGCCTCTATGCCTAAAAAACAAATAAGAATGGCTGAAGACCTTACTTTAATCAGGGGAAGCCAACCTTCCCCCTCTAAGAGACCTAGGACTGAATTTGATCAGGATTCTGAAATTTCTGTTTCCTCTGATGACCAGGATTTACCCATATCTACGTATGAGGATTCTTATGCAGAGGACTCTATTCCCTCTGCTTTCAACCCAGAGGATTTCTGTTTTGGTGAAACCTTGCATACTCTTAAGGAGCATTTTCGGTGGGGCAGCCAGGATTACTCTGATACTAAAAAGAGGCTTAGAGATTTCTTACACCTGCCCCAACACAGGCCTTTAGCTGTACCCCCTGTACTAGACATTGTTGATGATGCCTTTTCGGAATCTAGCTTGGCCCCTGACTCTTTACCTCCTGCTCCCAGAAAACCTGACAGATATTACAGGGTTCCTTATTCTCTCAAGTTCCTTTTTAAAAATCGTACAGTGGATCCTGAGATCATTTCACAGGGACCCAAGGGCATTAAGGCTAGTACTGCTAAAAATCCTTCCCCCGCTGATAGAGATTCCAGGGCACTGGATAGATGGGGTAAGAAGGTATACACTTCTGCAACCTTGACCATTAGGGCCTTAAACTGCCAGTTTTATGTTAAAGTATCAGCAGCATATTATTGGATTGCTTAAACAGAAAATTATGTTGATTCCTGACTGTGCTGAAAATAAGGAGTTGCAGGATTTAATGCATTCTGCTGAACAAGTTGGAAAACATACTCTGCAATGTGGTTTTGATTCATTAGAGGCATCTTGTAGGGCTGCTGTCACTGGGTCTGTACTTAGAAGGCATGCTTGGCTTAAGGAGTAATCTTTGCCAGATCATGTTAAAGCTAAATTGCTGGATGCTCCCTTAAATCAGGAATACCTGTTTGGCAACAAAGCAGATGATGTACTTAAAAATATGGAGGAAAAAACTAAATCTATGCAAACTGTTAAATATTTCCTACAAGTACAGCCTCCAATATTTAGTAGACATTGGCCCTCTAAGAATTGGTCCTTTCCTGCTTCGTCCAGGCCTTCTTGGTCCAAACCCAGAACCAGCAGAACACCCAGGCTTCAGTCCCAGGTTATGCACAGGACTAAGCAGTGGGGGTCTCCCACTTCCATATCAGGGAGTAGTAAGACTCCTCCCATGGTAAACTGTCTCAATGACTTAACTTTAAAACTTCCAAGCCCTTCTCAACTGGCTGCTCCTTTAGGGGGAAAGATTGCTCTGCAGGCAAAAAATTGGGAACTCATTACCCAGGACAAATGGGTCTTAAATATAGTCTCCCAAGGATACAGATTTCACTTCCACATTACCAACCCCAAACGGTTGGCCAGATCTACCACCAAATAAGTGAGCAGAGGCTCAAAAGCAAGTACTCTCTCTCTCTCTTAAGCATAAGGGCTATTCAAACTGTACCAGAAGAGGAAAAGGGACAAGGTTTCTACTCGACTTTTCCTGGTACCCAGAAAAGACAACTCATGGAGTTCTATCCTGGACCTTTCTATCCTAAACATCTTTTTGCAGATCCCAAAATTCAGGATGCTAACTCTTCACCAGTTGCTTCCTATGCTAGGCAAGGATGCCTGGTTGTCAACACTGGATTTAAAGGAAGCCTACCTGCACATCCCAGTCAGGGAATCTTGCAGAAGATACCTACGCTTCAAAGCAGGCTACATGCATCAGTTCTCTGCACTGCCGCACCCAGGGTATTCACAGTCCCTAGCTTCAGTCATTGCATTTTGCAGGCAAAGAAATATTCAAATATACCCATACCTGGATGATTGTCTAATTCAGGCAGAAAGCCAGGACATACTTTTGGAATCATCTGGCATTTGTACAAAAGGTGCTAACTTGACTGGGGTACACCATAAATTAAAAGAAATCGCATCTGGTACACTGTCAACAAATTATATTCCTGGGAGCAAGCTTGAACACAACTTCCCAGATGGCTTTCCTCATGCCAGAGAAACAAATTCATTTGACAACTTACTTCAAACTAATGGCCACAAAAACCCTGATATCTGCAAGACAAATACTGCAAGCTTTGGGGTTCATGGCCTCCTGCATTCTCCTAATTCCATATGCAAGACTGCATATGAGGAAACTACAATGGTATCTAAAAAGCCTATGGTGTCAACATTCTCAGGATCTAGAAGCAATGATTCCTATCATACCATGCCTGCAGTTAGAGTTCCTTTGGTGGGCAGAGGCCTGCCACCAAAACAGGGGACTAACATTCACTCTACCCCCTGCCGCCCATACCCTAACAGACTCATCAGACTATGCATGGGGGCTCACCTGGCAGGGAAGTGCATTCAGGGCAAATGGAACCCAAGTCAAATGCACTTGCATATCAATCAAAAAGAAATGTTAGCTGTACAAAATGTTCTGATGGCCTTCAAGGACCACATTCTTCCAGGACAATTAATGGTAAAGATGGACAACACCACTGTTATATGGTACATAAGCAGGGGGGTACCCATTCACACCCCTTCTGCAGACTAGCCATGGCTCTGTGGAACACAGCCTTGAGCTACCAAGTGCATCTACAGGCTCAATTCTTGCCAGGAAAACTAAATACACTGGCAGACGAACTAAGCAGAAATCTCATGGACCCACACGAGTGGAAACTGGAAACAAAGACTTTCAACATGTTGATAAACAAATGGGGGAGCCCCGATATAGACCTGTTTGCTTCCCCCCAGAACTACCAATTGGACAAATTCTGCACAAGGACCCCCCACAAACAAGCTTGGAAAGTGAATGCCCTGTCCTTCAGCAGGCATTTCCTCCTCTGCCTCTCCTCTCCAAAGTACTATTAAAGATCAAACAGGACAAACCAAGGATGATACTTATTGCACCAGACCGGCCACGCCAACACTGGTACGTACCCCCCTCTTGCTGGCTCCATGGCACCTGCCTCAGACCCCTACCCTGCTGTCCCAGCAGGAGGGCCAGATTCTGCATTCTCAGCTTCAATCCCTGAACCTAGCAGCCTGGATAATTACCTAATCTCTCCGTTACCATCTCTCAGTAAACAAGTGTTGGATGTCATTTTGGAGGCAAGGAGGCCTAGTACTGGAAAATCTTATGCGGAAAAATGGAAAATATTCTATTCCTGGAACCAAACTCAAGGGATGGGCACAGCAGCACCCAGTTTACCTCAGATTCTTCAATACTTAACTGAGATGCTTCACAGGCGCCTTTCTTTTTCCTCCATCAAAATTCATGCCTCTGCCATTTCAGCTCATTACAACACAGAACCACCCCTCTTCTCTCATCCACTGCTCAAGCAGTTCCTCAGAGGGGCCAAAAACATAAGACCAGCCAGGAGAACCCCAACCCCAGCTTGGGACCTTAACTTTGTATTGGAAAAACTCACTGTACCTCCTTTTGAGCCAGCTGCAATGGCAGAGTTAAAATTCCTTTCTTGGAAAACAGCCTTCCTTTTAGCAATCACTTCAACAAGAAGGGTATCTGAATTACAGGCCCTTATGGCAGTGGAATCTTTCATATGGACAGGGGGTCTCTCAGGACCAGTCCCTCCTTCATGCCCAAGGTAGTATCCAGTGTGGCTCTTAATCAGTCCATTCATTTGCCATCCTTCCTTTCTAATCCATAGAACAAAGGGGAACGGATACTGCACTCCTTAGATGTGCACTGACAACTTAGATTTTATTTGGACATTACAAAACCTCAAAGGAAATCTGAACAACTGCTGGTGGCATTTGCTGCAGGGGCAGAGGGGAAGGCCATTTCAAAGCGAACAATTTCTAAATGGATAGCCCATTGCATTAATTTCTGCTGTAAGCACCATGGAAAACCTATCCTACAAGGGGGTAAGACCACACTCAACCAGGGCTGCATCTACTACTACAGCTTTTCTCAGAGGTGTTCCTTCCAGGGACATCCTAGAAGCTGCTATCTGGAGTTCTGTACATACTTTCACCAAGCATTACCATTTGCCAGTTTTCTCTAAATCCAGAGCTGGCTTTGCCACTGCAGTCTTGCAGGGCCTTATAACTGGTCCTAATGCTATCTAAATTCCTCCTCCCATCCTTAGCTTTGGGAATCTACCCAAATGTGATGACTGCAACAGTGAAACATGAACATAGTACAGTTGTGTACACGTGCCATAAATGTAGATGTTCAAGTGTATTCACTGTTGTAGTCCTGATTACCCTCCTTCCAGCACCCCTGACTTTTTCTGGCTGTACCTCTATTCTCCTTTACTATGCTTAAAAGCTTTTAGGTGTATTTGCTTTTTTGTTGGAGGTATAACCTTGCGATGCAGGACCTAAGACTTAGATAATCAGGCTGACTGAGGGCTACTGCAAGCAGATAACCCAAATGTGATGACTACAACAGTGAATACACTTGAACATCTACATTTATGGTAAGTGTACACAACTGTGCTTTCCCCCTTCTCTTACACCTGCCCAAGGGCAATCACCACAAGTTACCTCCCACAGTGGACCTAATCACACAGGAAAAGGGGACCCAGATCCACCCACAGTGGCAATCTCTCCACCTCACACTGTGGCAGATAGGGTTCTAATTCCCTTCTGACACCTTTATACCATGGACATGCTCACTGTCCTGCAGGAGGCCAGGAAACCTAACACTAGAAAATCTTGTATCTAAAAATGGAAATGGTTTTCCATCTGATGTCACAAAAAACAGTTGGATCTGCTGCAAGGTGATGTACCTCTAATCCTGTTGTACCTGTGTGAGCTTATGTAGACAGGATTGTGTTACTCCTCCTTGAAGGCACACCTGTCTGCCATCTCTGCCTGCTTCCCCATGGATCTACCCCTTACCTCCAGGCTTACCACCAAACTTTTTCTCAAAGGGGTCCTGCACATGAGGCCTCCCAAGAAACCTTCCCCACTCCTTGGGATCTGAAATATGCCATAGAGAAACTTACTCTATCACCTTTTGAACCAGCAGACAAGGCACCCTTGAAGTTTTGCACATGGAAGACTGTTTTGCTGGTAGTTCTGACTTCTGCCAGAAGGGTTTCTGAACTACAGGCTCTTATGGCTAGTCCACCCTTCCTCATTTTCCACATGGACAGGGTGACCCTTAGGACAAACCTGTCCTTCATTCCCAAAGTAGTGAATGACTTATCCTTGAACAGGCTATCCACCTGCCTACCTTCCTTCCTAACCCACAGGGAGATAGCGAGAGAGTACTTAATTCCCTTGACGTCCATAGACAACTTTGGTTTTATTTACACAAAATCAAACCATTTAGGAAATCAGACCAGCTGTTTGTCTCTTTTCACCCAGGGCCCTGGGGAAACCTGTGAGCAAACAAACTATTTCGGCCTGGATCTCTCGGGCCATTTCCTTCTGTTATTTACACCCTGGCATGACCTTGCAGGACAATGTCAATACACATTCCACCAGGGCTATGGCTTCGTCTGGAGCCTTCTTTAAAGGATTAGACACGCTCTATTCTGGAGGCAGCCACTTTGTCCTCCATTCACACTTTCACCAAGCACTACAAACTGGACCATATCTTCAGGGCTAGAGCAGGATTTGCCAGGGCTAGCCTTCATGGTTTCCTGGAAACTGCTACTAGACCACCTCCCATGCTTCAGTGAGCTTTGGTATTCACCCAAAAGTAAAATAGTGCAACACTGGTATAGAAGGACATAGGAAAGTTGTGTAAAATCTTACCATAACCATAGATGTCCTTCTTTTCCATGTTACAGTATTCCTTTCCACCCACCTCCCCTCTCGTAGGATTGCACTTGCACTCTTGGGTGATAATGGGCAACTTGTGCCCTTCAGAACTGGCTCCAACTGGGGCTTTCTTTGGGGTTCTGAGGGCTGGTGCATGCAGATGTCACTTTTATGCCCCACATTCCATTAGCCTTTATGCCCCGCATTCCATTAGCCATGTCAGACGCACCAAGAGGGACTGAAAATCTTTGGAAAACTGGCCAGACAAACTGGAGAGGAAGAAGGGTAAACCCACAAATAGAATACTGCAACATGGAAGAGAAGGACATCTATGGTTATGGTAAGATTTTACACTACTTTCCTTTCTTAAAACAAAAACTGGGTTTTTCACCCACAATATAGTTGATGCTATCGTCCACTGTAAAAATCTTCCATTTGTTTCTTATAATCTGACTGACATGTCTAAGATCATTGCTGTGTGTAAGAGAACATCTTAGACCTTCTGTAGAATTAGTAACATTAAAAATATCCCCAGACGTCCTTTGTTCACCCCTTTCTATAAAATATGGTTGGCCTCTAGTATGCCATTGGGCTTCAGTTTTCAACATTGTTTCATGTATTTCTCTTTGCTTATAGCCTTAACTTACAAATATTCCTTCAAGCATCGTCTCATTCTCATAATCTCACTCATTGGTGCATGTCTTGGAAGTTCTAAGAAATGGTCCTTTGACAACATGTGGAAACACATGCTTAGGATGCATACCTGTCCTGTGCACAAGGTGGTTCCTCCAACAATTCTTATGTATGTATATATATATATATATATATATATCAACTTCTTCTCAGACTCTTTACATAAAGTCATATCCAAGAAGCTGATCCCTGCCATGGAGCTGTGAACTTCGAACTCAAGGAACAAGGTGGTCTTATTTAAATACTCAGTAAAGTCCATCATTTGTCCTTCACTACCTTACCAAAGAAAAAAAGATATCATCCACAAATCCCTTGTAGCATGGTATGTATCCTCTCCAAGAATTGGTTTCACAGAACATACAATCGCATTCCCATTTGGCCATTACTGTATTAGAATAACTGTTTCCACCTGAGGTGCCCATCGCAACCTCCATCTCTGTAAATGGTATTTATTCCCATACATAAAAACATTTTCCAAGATTATCTCCAACAGGGAGCATATCAGATGGGACTGTATTATTGTCAAGTACCTGGAGGAGGATGGGCAACAGAACCTGCATCCATCTTTGTTGCCATCTTTGTTGAACAGAAGTTGAAAGCTGTGCTACCTAAAGCCACCACGGTACTGAGAGACACCTCACAATTTCTTAAGACTGTGTGTCTGGTCTGTTGGAGAAATTATGAATGTTCAGATGGTCACTATGGATGTTAAAAGTTTATTCAAAGTTATACCTATTGACTTTGGGATTGAATCAGTCAGACAATTTCTTAGGCAAGAATCAGCCTTTGACAATAAAACAGTCCATTTTCATTTTATTATTTATATGTTGTGATTAAAGTTTTTACTTATTTCATTCTTACTGTAGGACCTCACTGTGGTGACAGCTCAATTTGTGTGTTTGCTTTTTCAGTTGTATAGTTGCTTAGGTTCTCCTCTGCAAATAAGGGCATAGGCCTGCAGAAGAGCCTGGCAGATTCCATGTTAACTTAATTCTAAGGAATGTTTTCTGGAATTACCAGGCTGCAAGTCCAAAAGTACTCTGGTTCAAGGTCTTTCCTTTTACCTACCTGCAGGCTCAAAAGGTCATTTTGGTCCAGTCTGAATGGGTGAGAACCACAGGATTATTGCACATTCTTGGGGTGTATGATTTTGTGGCACTGCTACAACAGGTGCAGCGATATTTCCCAGTACACTGCTCATGATAGGCATGTTTCATGGAAATTTAAATGTCATCCACTGGTTAGTGCACGGCCATTGCACTTGGCACATCTGAAATCCATTTTTGAAATCTGTGTGGCTTCCTGTCATATTGCTGTGAAGGGTCTGAAAATGCAGATGCATTATCTCTAAGATGGACAGTAACAGTGAGTCCTCCTCTCACTCTCTCTCCAACTCATCCTTGGATGGCATCATCCTTGGTAAGGCCTCCAGACTTCTAAGTTCCTCTGTATACTGGCCATGGTTGACCGTTCTTTTCTCGCAAAATTAAAGGTGTGTTTGAAGAAGGTCAGAGGAGCCATTGAACCTACTGATACATCTTGTAGATTTTGGCGTGCCTAAGCACATAGACTGTACTTTGCAGTCCTCAAAAAAGGTAGACAAGTTGTATAACCTCTTACTTGAATGAATTGCATCCGGTACCAAAAAATCTAGTATATACTCCTTTGATTTTGTCAGACCAGCATAGGTCCTAGAAGTTACAACCTTTTTTTAATATACAATTTTATTGCGGTCACAGAGGGAAGGCCAGCAACAGGGCAAATGTACAAATATATATACGTTTTTCTTCACACATTAAAATCCATTTAACATTTTCAGTAACACTCAGTTGAAAGTTATTTAACTTCTTTGATCCTAATCAGTCTGTCCCATTCATGTGTACCTTGAGCCACTTGTCAAAAATGATTCTGCAGCATCCGCTACAGTCTCAAGCCTCTGAAGAATTTTCCCTCCCATAATGCAGCAGTTGCCCTATCATAGTAAATGGGCATGTTCTCGCATCACAGCTAAGTGCTTCACCTCTTACAGGTTCATACAAGGCTAAGGACCACTGGAGCCTTTCTAAATCTTGCCGTGCAACCCAACTGTATCCTATGGACTGTTTTGTCTTGGAGGTTATTTTAAGGCATGTATGTTAGGGCATGATTTAATTGCTGCCTGTGTCCACCAGAGACATAGATGTCATACCAGGGAGAAATTTCCAATTTCCTAACCACTGGTCAAGGTTACACTTAGAGTTAGGGAAGGGCACTACTACATGTGATGGAAAATCTTTTCCAGAGTTTGGGAATTTGGTGAGATATGTACCTGTCTCTCCAACATCTCCTATCTAAGTTGCAAGCAGAATTTAAATCCTTTCATCTAGTAGATGTCCTTCAAGGATGCATCTGCAGTCATAACATATGGGTTGTCCTGCCTCAGGCAGCTCTTCGGTCGGCCGGATTCCAAAGTCTGGGTCTGGCCTCGGCTGATGTTGCACTTTCCCCAACGTCAGAGCTTCTGGGGTATAAAGGCATCAGCCGATGCCATTTTCCTCAGTCTTTCTTGCCGCGCGGTGCCCGAAGCAGAAGCTGTTCGCAAGTGCCGGTCGGTCAGATCCAGAGATTTCAGCTACCGAAAACTTCTAAAAAAGCTAAGTACCCCGTTGGGGACACTTTCTTGCCTCAGCCGATGTCAGACAAAGTAAATAATTGTTTAACTTGTGGGAAACAAATACCTCATAAGGATTTCCATTCTTACTGCCTTCCTTGCTTAGGCCCAGACCACGACGTATCAACTTGTTTAGCCTGTGCCTCCTTCAACCGACGGACTCTTAGACATCGGTCGGAGTTTGCAGAAGAGTTTTTTGGATCCGCTTTTGCATATAAAATTCCGTCGGAGACTCCGACTACACATTTAGCCAAAAAACGCAAGGAAAAGGACCGACACTCGTGGCCCGCGGTTTCGGCTGAAACCACGGTTAGGCCTACCCGCGAGTGTCTCGGTTTCGGCTGAAACAGAGTCCTCGGTTCTTACTTCTGCCGAAATCATACCTCCGACAACCGAGGCCAGAGAGGCCCCGGCTGAGTCGGCTTCAGAAATCCCTACCAAAGAAGCAAGCGCACAAGAATTGTCCAACACCATTCCATTGGACATTTCTACTCCTGCATGTGGGGCAGCTAGGCCCCCTGCTTCTATGTCTATTAAGGCCTTCTCCAGGGCTAAAGCAGCTAAAATTTCAAAAGCTTTACCTGCAAAATCTACTTCTCAGAGACCCTCCTCAAGTTCACAGATTCTCAGCCTTGCTGAGGACCTTATATCTTTGATTAGGGGTTCCCACCCTCCTCCTGACAAAAGGCCTAGGACTGAACCCCCTGAACCTCTCTCCTCTGATTACTCCTCGGATGGATCAGATTTATCAGACCATCAGGAAGGGGCATATTCGCCTTATGAGGATTCAGAAGCAGAAGACTCTATTCCTTCTGCCTCCCCTCCAGAAGAATTTTCCTTTGGGGAGACTTTGCACTCAATGAGGGGACACTTTCAATGGCAGGGTCAGGATTTCTCTGATTCTAGAAAAAGACTAAGGACATTTTTACATTTGCCCCAGCATAGGCCTTTAGCCATACCACCTGTGCTTACTGTAGTTGATGCATATAATGATGTCAGTTCTGCCCCTGATTCTCTTCCACTGGCCCCTGCCAAACCTGACAGATATTACAGGGTCCCGGATTCTCACTTCCACTTGTATAAAGCCCATGCTGCAGACCCAGAAACTATCTCTCAGGGCCCAAAAGGTGTTGCAGCTACCACTGCCAAAAACTCCCTTCCCTCTGAAAGAGAGTCAAGAACATTAGAGAGATGGGGAAAAAAGGTTTAGACATCTGCTACTCTTTCTGCCAGGGCATTAAACTGTCAATTCCATATGATACAGTACCAGGAATATTTGTTAGATCAGCTGAATAAAAAGCTTTCTTCTCCTGAACCTTTAGACCGTAAGTCCCTTCAGGATTTGGTACACAACTCTCAGCAGGTCAGTAATAATTTCTTAAAATGTGGCTATGATGCACTGGAGGCTTCATTTCGATCAGCTATGACTGGGGCAGTAATTCGAAGGCATGCCTGGCTAAAAGAGCAATCCTTGCCAGACCATGTCAAGGCTAAACTCCTAGATGCTCCAATGGAGAAACAAAGTTTATTTGGCTCCCCTGCACAGGAGATTCTAAAGAAAGTGGAAGAAAAAGCAAAATCTGTGCAAACAGTAAAGGGTTTTCTGCAGGTTCAACCTCCGAGGTTCAGCAGAAACTGGCCTTCAAAGAATTGGTCCTTTCCAGACACCTCCAGAGCACAGAGGGGCAGGAATAGATGCCCAAGAGGCAGAGGTCAATCAAAGGGTGCCTACAGGGGTCGTCAGTGGCAGCCTGCCAACCAGAGGAGTACTGCCACAACTGCAACTACAACCACTTCCACAGGACAGACACAATGACTTGACTCTGATTCCGCCTACCAGGGAACAACTGGAAGCACCCTTGGGCAGAAAGCTGGCTTTATTCTCAAAAAACTGGCATTGCATTACAAAAGACACATGGACATTGCAAACAATAGACAAAGGATACAGGTTTCACTTCCACACTTTACCAAGAAGGAGCGGAATGCCAAACCTACCACCAAACCAGAAGCCAGAGGCTTTAAGACAAATCAACAATTTGCTTCAGATGAAAGCGATAGAAAGGGTACCATCTATGGAACAAGGCCAAGGATTTTACTCCAGACTATTCCTTGTACCAAGAAAAGAAAACCAATGGAGGCCTATTATCGACTTGTCCGCACTAAACACATATCTCATTGTGCCAAAATTCAAAATGCTGACCCTACAGCAACTTCTTCCCATGTTGGGCAAGGAGTCTTGGCTGGTGACTCTAGATCTCAAGGAGGCATACCTGCACGTCCCTATATGACCAGATTGCAGAAGACACCTCAGATTTCTTGCAGGATCAGAGCATTATCAATTCTCAGCATTGCCCTTTGGCTTATCTACTGCGCCCAGAGTATTCACGAAATGCCTGGCATCAGTAATTGCACATTGTAGGCTTCAGGGAATTCAAATCTACCCATACCTGGATGACTGCCTAATACAAGCGGACAACAAGACAAAACTAATAAAGGATTTGGCCTATGTCATACACCTGTTACAGGCCTTGGGATACACAGTCAACATACAGAAGTCAAGACTAGTGCCATCCCAAAGGATAACATTTTTGGGTGCGGATCTGGACACAATAACTCAGATGGCTTTTCTCACAGAAGAAAAACAAAAGCAACTCCCAGTCTACTTCATGGCTTTGACAAGACAAGCTCAGATTACTGCAAGGAAAGTCCTGCAGGCCCTGGGTTACATGGCATCCTGCATAATCTTGATCCTGCATACCAAGCTACATATGAGGAAATTACAATGGTACCTAAGGAATGTATGGTCTCAACACAGGCACAGTCTAGAAACCATGATACCAATCATTCCATGCCTGAAAAAGGAATTCCTATGGTGGGCTCAGGCCTGCCAGTCCAACAGAGGGTTGCCTTTCAACAAACCACAACCAAGGCAGACCATCACCACGGACGCCTCAGACCTAGGATGGGGAGCACACATGGAGGACAAGTGTATCCAAGGCCTATGGTCTCAAGACCAGCTGAACATGCACATAAACCTAAAGGAGATGATGGCAGTGAAGTATGCAATCGAGGCATTCAAATCATTCCTCCAGCAAGGACATCTGCTGATAAGGACAGACAATACCACAGTCATGTGGTACATAAACAAACAGGGAGGCACGCATTCCTACCCTCAATGCCGGATGGCAATGGATCTGTGGAACCTAGGCCTGAATCTCAACATCCAGCTGCAGGCCAACTTCGTACCAGGAAAAGAGAATTCACTAGCAGACAGCTTAAGCAGAACTACCACGGATGCTCATGAATGGATGCTGCATCCAGACATCTTCAAACTCATAACAAGCAAATGGGGAATGCCAGAGATAGACCTGTTCGCCTCCCCACTCAACCACCAACTGAAGAAATTCTGCTCAAGGGTATACCACCCACAAGCCTGGAGGGTGGACTCTCTCTCTTTCAGCTGGAATGCCCTAACAGTGTATGCATTCCCACCTCTCCCATTGATGTACAAAGTTCTACTGAAGATCAGGGAGGAACAACCAAAGGTGATACTAATAGCTCCAGACTGGCCAAGGCAGCACTGGTATCCGCTACTGAGAAGTATGTCTCGGGCGAACTCATGGCCTCTACCCCTATGGCCTCTTCTTCTAACGCAGAACAACTTCAAGACCTTGCATCCAAATTTGAAAACACTGCAGCTAACCGCCTGGAAAATTGTTTAAAACAAAACCAAACTGTCTTATCTCAAAGGGTCAAGGACATTATCCTGGAGGCTCACAGACCCTCCACAAGGAAGACATACTCAGCTAAATGGAAGAGATTCCTCATTTGGAGCACATCAAAAGGTACAGATGTCACACTGGCAAACCTAGCACACATCCTAGAATACTTAGCAGAACTGTTTCACAATGGCCTGTCTTATTCTTCCATTAAGATTCATGCTTCCACAATTTCAGCAGAGTACAACATGGATCCTCCTACCTTCTCTCACCCTCTCCTCAGACAATTTTTAAGAGGGATCAAAAATGTAAAACCTCCAAGGAGACCCCCTCTGCCTGCATGGGATCTCAATTTTGTGCTGGAAAAATTAACACTACCCCCTTTTGAACCAGCAGCATCAGCAGACTTACAGTTCTTATCTTGGAAAACTGCTTTCCTTCTGGCAATCACTTCAGCAAGAAGAGTATCCGAGTTACAGGCACTAATGGCAGTGCAGCCTTTCCTTATTTTCACCAGGATAGAGTGTCTCTGAGAACCAATCCTACTTTCATGCCAAAGGTGGTATCCAGGGTATCCTTGAACCAAGCTATTCATTTGCCTACGTTCTTCCCTAACCCACAGAACAAGGGGAAAAGCTATTGCACACCTTGGATGTACACAGACAACTACGCTACTATCTGGACAGAACTAAAACCAGCAGAAAAACTGACCAACTTTTTGTAGCATATGCAACTGGAGTGCAAGGAAAAGCAATTTCCAAACAGACAATTTCAAAATGGATAGGAAATTGCATTCGTTTTTGCTACTCTTTTCATGGAAAGACAGCTCCTGAAAATATCAGGCCTCACTCCACAAGAGCCACAGCCACCACTACAGCTTTCCTACGAGGGGTGGCTACCAAGGACATTTTAGAAGCTGCTACTTGGAGCTCCGTGCATACATTTGCCAAGCATTACAATCTACCTTTATACTCCAGATCCCGAGCAGGTTTTGCAACTGCGGTTTTACAGGGGATCTTAACTACACCATCCTTATCTTAGTACCTCCTCCCCCAGTTTGGCTATGGTATTCTACCCATATGTTATGACTGCAGATGCATCCTTGAAGGACATAGTACAGTTTTGTACCTACCATAAATGTAGATGTCCGATAGGTATGCATCTGCAGTCAGGATTACCCACCCTCCTTCCCCTCTGTGGTATTCCTAGGGTGCTTACCCCTCTTTCAGCTAGCTGGGGGAATCTATTATGGTGTATTTGTTTGTATGTGTATATGTATATTTATATATATTGTTTGCTACTGTTTGGAATTTTACAACATTTATCCAAATTTAGCCTTCCTAGAGGGCACCTGGCATCTGGGGCAAGAAACACTGAGGAAAATGGTGTCGGCTGATGCCTTTATACCCCAGAAGCTCTAATGTCGGGGAAAGTGCGACGTCAGCCGAGGCCAGACCCAGACTTTGGAATCCGGCCGACCGAAGGGCTGCCTGAGGCAGGACAACCCATATGTTATGACTGCAGATGCATACCTATCGGACATCTACATTTATGGTAGGTACAAAACTGTACTTTCTAATGCTCCTCATTTTGCAGATATCAAAGGATGCTTTGTTTGCAAGTTATAGATAGCCTGTTAGCTATCGGTTTCCTATAGAGTATAGGGACTGGGCTTTTAGTTGGCCTTCACTGGGCATTGTGCTTATTACCTGTATTCTTTTTGTGAGGAACCTCCATGGTTATTCCAGTTGTTGCATGTGTTTGGTATGGTACATGCCAAAGTATTATACTCTGATCAACTGGTTTCATGAGGGCTGATAATAGTGGCACAATGCTCTGGACCTAGGTGCCATTCTGTTACATTTAAGTTGAGTGACACTGAATGATTTTCTTATTGCCTTAGGCATATGTTAGTCAAAAGCCAGGTTGCTGCCTACATAAGGCCCTAAATCCTTAACTACTGTGTCAACTTTTAAGGGAATTTTATTGATAAGGTAGTTTCCTTGGGTGCCAGACTTCCATGTTATGCATTTCTTCCCACTGAGTTTTAAGCTGTAGCTTTGACATCAGTCATTTGTCTGTGTTAGACCTTCCTTTAAAATGTTTGGATCTTGGGGTGGGGGTTTTGTGATTGCTCCCAGTCTGTAGTCATCTGCAGACTTGGTAGGGCGGAGACTCCTGACATTGGTCTTGACATCTGAGAAATAGATGCCAAAGAGGAACAGACCTAGCACAGTACCCTAGGGTACTCCACTGGTGACCAGCCTCTTTGTGGAGCTGGTCTCTCCAATCCTTACCTCCTGGGTTCTGTCTGGGAACCAGCTGGCTATCCAGTGAGCTGCATAGGGGTTTATGCCAAATTCCATCAGTTTTACAATGAATGAATTGGTGTATCAAATGCCTTAGCCAGGCCAAGGTAGGTAGTATGCACCATTTTGCCCTCATCCATTGCATTGGTGGTGATCTCAAAGAAGTTCAAGATCAGTAGACTTGATCTGTTTTTGATTAAACCAAACTGGGTTGCATCCATTGCCCTAAGCTTTCCTGTCTCATTTTTAATCATTTCTATAATGATTTTTTCCATGGCTTTGCATTTGAGACTAGTCAAACTTATGGGTCTGTACTTCCCGAGATCTGTTGGTGGCCCACTGTTGTGTATAGGGATGACCATTGTGATCCTCCATTTGCATGGCATGAAGCCTGTTTAGAGGCTAGGGTTGAATAGTGATTCCAGGGTTCCTGACAGGTTATATTTTAGGCTATTTAGGAGGCATTATGGGATAGTATCAGGGTCCATTAAGCTGTATTCTTAGCCTTAAGAGTTCCTTTATGACCTGCTCCCTAATGGTAGTTGGAGGGGTTATGTTGGGTAGTATTTCCTATGAGGTGGCTGAGGGTGGGGGTAAATTTGAGCTGGATTTGTCAGCAAGATGATTTGTTACATCTGGTTCTGTATTTATCAGCACCTCTGCACACTGTTGAGTGCTGTATTTGGGGTTTCTGATATGGCTGAAGAAAGCCTTATGGTTGTCCTTGGGCTGGAAGCTATCTTTACTTCAAAATTTGCTTATGTGGACTTGAATAGACAACTAAGAGGACTAATTATTTTGAGAGAGTTTTATTATTTTTGGTGTTACTCATTTTAAATTTAAAAGCAGTATAAAATTACGGTCGTAAGACGTATGGCAATAAAATCATGTTGCTTATTACTCAGGTAAAGGTTAGCGCTTTCACCACCGTCCTGGTGGCTTCCTCAGACCATAATAATGAAAGTAAAACATTCAAATTAAATACATTTCAAGATAGTCACATTTTCTGCCTCCCGTTAATTAAATCAGTTAAACCTGTTCCATTCAGGTTATGCCCCCATTTCCTAGTACACTAAACACAAGTTCCCTTCTGAAACTCACATCATCCAACAATCCTATACATCAGTTTAAAGGGGAACAACCTAGTATACAACATAACCTACTAAAAATGCCTACGAAGCATGAAATGTACAATAAAATATAGTAAGTATAAAATATAGATATCAACATAGATGTGTAGTATACATAATATAAAAATATATATCAGTGCATACATATACTACTAATATCTAACAAACGATAAGAATACATAGCCAATACTAACTCCTCTCTTTCTACATAATGGATGTATGGACCTTAATGCCTAATTCCCCAGGCATCCAAAATGGCCTTAACTGATACCTTCCCATTAAGGCCAACCCCCCCCCCCCCATCTGCCCTAAGTCGGAGGATTCACCTAAGCTCCCTACTCTCCACCTTATTCCTAATATTTCCCATTTTATCATCTAGCCTTACTTTATCAGTAACCATAAATTAAAACTTGTGCACCACATTATTTGTTAAATTATACCTAGATAGGGCACTATTTGAATCCTTATCTCTCAGGGTATTGATATGCTCCCTAATCCTGTCCCTTAACATACGTGTGGTCATCCCTACATAAAAATATTGACAGTACTCACACTGTGCCAAATATACTACATGCTTTGATGTACAATCTGATGCAATCTTAAAATTACAGACTCTACCTGTATTTTGGTGTGTGAATCTATCACTACAGTTCACGTAGCTACACCATTTACAATGTCCACATGGACGCGTCCCCCATACAATGTCCATAGGATCATACATAGGGTAGCACAACATCCTTTTCAAATTCTTTCGATTCCTATACTGTATTCCCCCGTCATGCTCCTAATCTATCTGTTAGCAGGATGGGGCAATGTTTTTCTAATGCCATCTTTATTTTCCCTATATCACTAGTATATGATGTCAACACATTAACTCGTCCTTTTGTTGTTATCCATTCATCAGACCTTAAATCTTCACCATCCACCGGAGAATAATACGGTCTTGCTCTACTACTCCTCAATCGAATGACTTCATCAAGGGTAGAGGCTATCTCCCTCTCCTTATAACCTCGAGATTTTAAATCACCCTTCAAAGTCTTCATCCCATCTCAAAAGCTCTTACTTCTTTACTCAGCCTAGACACTCTCATCCCCTGACCTTTAACCACGTTACTCTAGGTCCTCCTAGGATGCATGCTAGTCCTATGAAGGAGCATATTTCTATAACATTCCTTCCTAAACATTCTAGTACTCTGTTTACCATCTATGGATTTCTCAACATGTATGTCCAAATAATCTATCTGTGTATTGGAGGACCTTATGGTGAACTTTAGGAAAGATGTGGCTTCATGCAGCTGTTCAACAAACAAATCAAGCTCCATATGTGTGCCATTCCGCAAAATAAAACTATCATGCACAAAGCGACGATAATGTTTCATACACTTCCGATATAAATCCAGCTTAAAAACTATATCTACCTCCCATTGCAGCATCACTGTGTTGGCGTAGGTATTTAGCACATCTAGTGCCCATGGCTATGCCCTCACATTGAAGATAGTACAACCCATCAAACACAAACACATTATTATTCAACACCTTGTCCATAAACAGTAAATTCCACTAACCTTTTATCATATTCACTATTCTTCAGTAGTTATCTCCTCAGATATTCTACCCTAATTTCATTTGGGATGCTGGTGAATAGGGAGACCACATCTAGGGTTACTAATATAAAATCCTGAGTCCCCTGATAGCTTTGCATAAACTTATAGAGATCCTGCAAAAACGTTCTTGTATGCTTAAGTACAACATTCAACCTCTCTAGTACCAATCTAAGATGTTTTTCTGCAAATACTGAAAAAGGCTCCATGAGCCACCCCCTCCCCGCTACTATAGGTCTAAAGGGTGGTTTCATAGGGTCCTTATATATCTTCAGAGAACCTTGAAACATAGGTATGATGGGATGTTCAACATTCAAAAATTGCATCAACTCTAAGGCAATCTCATAATGCATCAAACAATTATTCAACATGAGATGTACATTTTTAATCATCCATTCAGTTTGTTGCATATGAACCTCCTTATATACATTTCTATCACTCAACATCAGTTTTAAAGATGTAATATAAAAATCCTTATCCATGACCGTAATCATCCCACCCTTGTCAGCTGGTTGTATCATTAAGGATGCATCCACACTAAGCTGTCTCAAGGCTTCTTGTTCAAGCTTAGTCAAATTTACAAACCTTTTCCCATATTGTCATTGGCCCAGCATTTCATGTAGGTAATCTTCACATATTTTATTAAATGCCTCAAGGACCGGATGATTCATAGGAATAACACTATTAAATTTCCTAAACATGTTATCCCCATCAAATCATTATCATGATGCACAAGCTTCAACATATTTCTACAAAATAACTTTGTCAATTAATGTGTCCGTATAGGAATCAAAAGAATTTGAAAAGGATGTTGTGCTACCCTAAGTATGATCCTATGGACACTGTATAGGGGATGCATCCGTGTGGACATTGTAATTGGTATAGCTGCATGAATTGTAGTGATAGATTCACACACCCAAATACGGGTAGAGTGTATAATTTTAAGATTGCAGCAGATTGCACATCAAAGTATGTAGTATATTTGGCACAGTGTAAGTGCTGTCAATATTTTTATGTAGGGATTGACCACACATATGTTAAGGGACAGGATTAGGGAGCATGTCAATAGCCTAAGGGCTAAGGATTCAATTAGTGCCCTGTCTAGGTATGACTTCATGAATAATGTGTTGCACAAGTTTCAATTTATGGTTATTGATAAAGTAAGGCTAGATGATAGAATGGGAAATATTACGAATAAGGTGGACAGTAGGGAGCTTAGGTGGATCCTCAGATTTAGGACAGATAGGGGGTTTGGTCTTAATGGGAAGGTATCAGTTAAGCCCGTTTTGGATGCCCAGGGAATTAGGCGTTAAGGTCCATACATCCAATATGTAGAATGAGATGAGTTAGTATTGGGTATTTATTCTTACTGTTTATATATTAGTTTACGTATGCATTTATATACTTATATGTATTTTTATATTATGTATACTACACATCTATGTTATTTATATTTTATATTTATTATATTTTAATGTACATTTCATGCTTTGTAGGCATTTTTAGTAGGTTATGTTGTATAAGAGGTTGTTCCCCTTTAAATTGATGTATAGGATTGTTGGATAACATGAGTTTCGGAAGGGAACTTGCGTTTAGTGTACTAGGAAATGGGGACGTAACCTGAATGGAACAGGTTTAATTGATTTAATTAATGGGAGGCAGAAAATGTGAGTATCTTGAAATGTATTTAATTTGAATGTTTTATTGCCATTATTATGGTCTGAGGAAGCCACCGGGATGGTGGTGAAAGCACTAACCTTTACTTGAGTAATAAACTACATGATTTTATCGCTGTACATCTTACGACCGTTATTTTATACTGCTTTTTGTATTCTACTAGTTTGCGTTCGTACATTTGCCTGCTCAGTATTTTTCTTTGTTTTTATCATTCTAAATTTCGCTATGAGTTTTTTCTTTAGTTGGAAAACCTGTTTAATTTTGGATTCCACTAGGGTGGTTTGTTTTTTAAGTAAGTTTTGGGCTTACTTCTGGTAATCACAGCCATCTCTATGCCACCATTGACATGATTATACAGAGCTTCTGTAATAATTCCAAGTAGGCTGCAGTGTTACTTAGGTTTAGAGGGGCTTGAAATTTTGACAGGCGCTCTCAAATTTTCCTAGGAGTAGTTCCAAACCATGACAGGGTTTACTGGAATTAAATAATTGATTTTTGTTTAAAATGAGACTGCTTTGTGGTCTGACCTTAGCAGAGAGGACACACCACTTCTATTTCTAGAATATATCTGTGTTTTCAGTGGGAGAAAACTGAGGATCTGATGTCAATGTTCATTCTATCCTCAGCTGTTGGATTCAGATCCAAACCTTGGATTGGATTCTGCAGTTACTAAAGCTCATGGTAACCAAAATGCTCTCAAGCTTCTCCGTTACCCATAATGCACTAACCCCTAACATACCTCCAGTCTTGTTTGCAGCTTTTTGTGAAAAGACATGGTCAGCCTTAGGTCTCGAGTTTCCATAAAGGTAAGTGTAGTTTTTCTCTCTAATCTCTCTTTAGACATAATTATTCCCTTACCCCCCCCCTTTTTTAGAAAGGCAGTGATTCAAGTCAACATCCTTTGCTTCATCTCATTCATCCAGGAGTCGAACTGAGGAAGATGTGGACAGAATGATGAATTTTCAGCATGGATTCAGATGAGTGCTTTACTGGCTCCTAACCCCTTGGGTCAGGAGGTCCATTCACCTACCACACCACCACCACTTGCTTCTTCTCTGATCCCTCTGGTTGCTTCAGAGTCCCTAGATCTGAACCTTCTAGGTCTGTCTGGCTTGGATCCGAAAATTTTATCTTCGGGTCCAAAGCTAACTCTGAGTTCACCAGTTCCAACATCATCAGAGTTGGATGACTCTTGGAGCAGAAGCTTCCTTGTCTGCTCTGAAGCATTGGAGTTGACTCAGAGGGTTTTGGAGACATATCTGTACCTTGTTGCTTCAGCACTGGATAGCTCGAATCAGACTTCCTCCTCAGGGAGATTCCCTGCCTTCTCTCATGCAAGGTCTTCTCTCCTGAGGAGTCTGCCTTTGAGAGTAGTGAAGAGGATATTTTCTTCTCCAACAGGACTGACAGATCCAACCCCCCCTCGGATCTTCAGTCTAGTTCCCAGATGGCTCTGCGCTTGGAACCACATCATTCTACTTGGACAGCCAGCTCAAGACCTCCAGACCACCCAGCAGGGTTTCATGATCTCTTCCAACATTTCTTCAGAGTACCCCACTGTGGAAGTCCTAGGAAGAGAAAAGTGTAAGAGGAGGCAGTTGAACTCTCCATAAGAGTCAGTCACTGAGGATACTGATTTTGATGAGAGAGAGGAGTCCCCATGATCACCTCCGGAAGATGTTTCATATGGAGACATCCTTAAGATCCTTAAGCAGAGATGAGGTTGGGCCTCCAGCAACCCTTCATTGGAGGAATTTGGAGCTGGTCCATCTACCTTCTGGGTTACTCTGCCCACTGATGACCTCGTTGATTAGGTTTCGGTGAGCATGGAAGGAGCCTGACTCAGTTGAGCCAATCCCTAAGAGGCCAGATCATATTCTGGCTTCACATGTTGTGATGGAATTTTGGAGTAAGGGTTACTTGTGGATGCCATGATTGTGACAGCGGCCACCAAAAAGGAACCTGCAGAACAAAGTTCCTCTGTTCATCCCCCTAACAGGGAGTCTAGGGAATGGACAGGTTTGGGAAGCATGTCTATGCATTGGCACCCTTCACTCTTAGGTCGCTGAACTATTTGGGATATTTTACTAAGCTACAAAGGGACTTGATCAAGGAACATTAAAAATCCCTTTCAGGGACCATTACTGCTGAAGCCCTATTGTCCGTGACCTCTCAGTTGGTTACCCTCCAGTCCATTTCGACTAAATCCATGAGGTTTATTTCACATACAGCTGAAAGTGTCTCAAGGGAAGCTGGTTCAGGCATATCCATTAGGAGGCATGCCTGGATGCACTTATAATTTTGTGGAGCCTTTTAAGTCCTCATTAGCAGTTCATTGTTTGGCCCAAAAGTGAAGGACACATCAGCCAGGTGTGAGAAGGATGGAAGGATCCTCTATGCTGTGGAGGTACATTTTTCGATCCCTCAAAGAACCTTTCTAGGAATCAGTGAGGTGGTCAGAAAATGTGGTTCAGGAAGTCCCACGGTCCTTTCCAGGATACATGTGATGAAACTTCCCCTAGGGATAGAGGGTGGAACTGTAATGGATGATGATGCTCCCACTGCAGAGGAGGCCTGCAAAACCAGGGGTCCAGAGATTTTCTCTGATAGACCCTACCAGCACTCCTGAAAGGAGGCCTGATTTTCCACTTCTGTAGGCAGTTGGGGGTCAGCTATCCCTGCACCAGAGAGTCTGGTTAGATGTAACAAGAGATCTGATGATGTCACTTTTCATTCTGCCCTCAACTTATGGGTTCTGATCTGATTCCTTGGATCCAACTTGGCCATTCCAAATGTTCATGACAACCAGAAAATTCTTGCGCTACTCCCTTACCCACAATGCACCTATCCCCTAGTATCTCAAATCTTGTTTGCCGCTTCCAGCAAAAGATGTGCTCTCAAGCAACTCTTAAATGTTAAGATAAGATGAATTTTTTCTCCTTAGAACTTCATTTTCTCCCTTTCTCAGTCTAATTACTGTTTAAACTTACCCTGTTTAAAGCCTTCTCTATTTTTTCCTTTTTTTGTGCTTGTGTACTACTACCGTACTGTAATTAGTACTCTCTCCCTTCCTTAGACTTGAGTGTATTTTTTTTAATACCATCAGCAGTCTTTTCCTTAAAAAAAATACATATACATGTATGTTAATATATATATTTATGTGTGTGTGTGTAAGTGTGTGTATATATATATATATATATATATATATATATATATATATATAATGTGTGTGTATTTCTCTCTCTATGTATATATATATATATATATATATATATATATATATATATATATATATATATATGGTATTTCTGTTAAACTACTTTATTTCATCGTATCACTATGGCACAGAAACCACCTGGTTTCAAAAACTGTACTAAATGTGGTCACAAAATACTGCTTTCGGATACACATTCTTTGTTTTTATTGTTTAGGACCCTACCACCTCCAGGAGGACTGCTCCTTTTGCCACTCCTTCAACCCTAGAGCTCTGGTGGAGCAAAAGAGTAAATCAATTCTGAAAGGGTTACTTCCTCTTTTTCTGAGGCCTTATCTGACGTTTCCTCTTAGAATACAAAAAAAAAACTATTTCTACTAGTAAAAAATGATAAAAACCATAAACAGACCATGAACAGGCAAGCAGTAGAAATAGTCCAGATGTATAAAAGTAAAATTATTTTATTATTACAGGTAAGTAAGCCCTTTCACATAGAGCTTTGTCAGACCATTGGAACAAGGTGGTCAGACATTCATTTAAATACAGTACATCATCCAGTCAGATGCAGTCAGTTCCCAAATCCCTAATACATTCATTGTAAAGGGGAAAAACATCTAATAAAGCGTGGACAATAAAATGGGCGTTTAAAAACCCGTAACTCAATTAAACCTACATTTAATGGACATACCCACAATATATGCATATGAATGTATTATCTATTAAAAGTGTATATGCATAAAACTAAAACAAACACCTTAATGTATAGCTCTATACTGACATGTAATAAAAGAATTTTACTTTTATACATCTAGACTGTTTCTACTGCTTGCCTGACGTTCTTCGTGTTTCACTGTTGCAGTCATTACTTTTGGGTAATCCTGCTGGCAGGTTGCCCTCAGTCGGCCTGAATTCCAAAGTCATGTGTCCTTCATCAGCTGCTGTCGCCCCTTCCCTGACGTCAGGGGTATAAAAGATGCAGCCAACGCCATTTTCTTTAGTCTTTCTTGCCGCACGGTGCCCGAAGCAGAAGCAGTTCACAAGTGCCGGTCGGCCGACTCCTGAGATTTTCGTGTTCGAGTTTCAGTTCCGAAGTCTTCAATAAAGCTCATTGGGGAAACCTTTTTCTTGCTCCACACCGATGTCAGAAAAAGTAAATAATTGTATTTCTTGTGGAAAGCAAATACCTCATAAGGACTTTCATTCTTACTTTATTCCTTGCCTAGGCCCTGATCAAAACGTTTCTGATTGTCAGTTTTGTGCTCGATTTAACCAACGCACTATTAAGTGTTGGTATGATTTTGCTTTAAACTACTTTGGACGCCGGTTTAATTATCCAGAAATGTCATCGGATAGCCATCCGACTACCAGAGTTCACAAAAAAATGCAAAGAAAAGGAAGAGAGATAGACAACCGAGGCCAAAAACCGACGACGAAGCTTCTCCTAAGCCAGTCGCCGGTTCTCAGTGAGGTGCTTTCGCAGCCCCTGATGCCTGCTACTTTAGAGTCGCAGGCCACTACCGACTCCCACGTGGAGTCGGCCATGCTGCTGGAAACTCAAGGTATTGGAGCCTCGGATACTATTCCTTCAGATGGGTCTGGAGCCGCTGAGCAGGCACCGGCTTCTGAGGGTGTATTCAGACCTAAACATCTTTACATTAAACCAACTTCAAAGGCAAAGAATAAAGCACCCTCTAAAGCAAAGAAACAAACTCAAGAGCCACATGGACAGGCCTCTATGCCCAAAAAACAGATGCTCAAAATGGCTGAAGACTTAATTACCTTGATCAGGGTTCCCATCCCCCTCCTGATAAGAGGCCTAGGTAAGAGACTGACTATGAATCTTCAGATCAGGTTTCTCTTTCTTCTGATTCCTCTTCTGATCTATACCTTCAGCTCTCCTCTAGAGGACTATTCTTTTGGGGAAACTTTGCATACCATGAGGGAACATTTCCACTGGGAGAGCCAAGATTTTTCAGAATCTAAAAAGAGGCTCAGGGATTTCCTTTTACTGCCTCAGCACAGGCTACTAGCCATTCCACCTGTGTTAAGACATTGTATATGATGTGTTTTCAGAGTCTAGTCTTACCCCTGACTCCTTACCTCCAGCTCCTGTTAAGCCTGACGGATATTACAGGGTTTCTGGCTCTCATAAATTCCTTTTTAAAAACCCTGCTGCAGACCCAGAAACTATCTCACAGGGTCCCAAAAGTGTTAAGGCTTACGCTGCAAAAAAACTTACCCCCTCTGGCAGAGATTCTAGGGCACTGGATAGATGGGGGAAAAAGGTTTACACATCTGCTACCTTGGCTATAAGGGCCTTAAACTGTCAGTTTTATATGCACAAATATCAGCAACATGTCATGGCATTGCTTAAACAGAAAATGTTATTTAACTGTGAATGTGCAGAAAACAAGGAAGTGCAGGATTTATTGCATGCAGCTGAACAAGTTGCAAAGCATACTTTGCAATGTGGTTTTGATTCTTTGGAGGCCTCCTGCAGGGCCGCAGTTATGGGTTCTGTAATTAGGAGGCATGCTTGGTTAAAGGAACAAAATCTGCCTGATCATGTCAAATTATTAGATGCCCCTTTACAGCATGATACTTTGTTTGATGTTAAGAAAATGGAGGACAAGGCTAAATCTATGCAAAGATTTTTTTACAAGTACAGCCACCTAGGTTTAGTAGACACTGGCCTACAAAGAATTGGTCCTTTTCCTGTGTCAGACTGACCTCAAAGGAGCAGATCCAGATGCCCTAGAGGCAGATCCCAGGCACAAGGTTCATACAGGTCAAAGCAATGGGGTGCTTCTACCTCTAAAGTTGGAGAAGACAAATCACAACCATACAGGAAACAGTCCCGTTGACTTTCCCTCGCCTGCACCAAGCACTTATCTCCTGGCAGAACCCTTAGGGGGAAAAATAGCACTTTTTTCTCAAAATTGGCACATTATAACCCAGGGCAAGTGGGTTCTAAATATTGTCTCACAAGGGTACAAGTTCCATTTCCATACCCTGCCAAAGGCAAACGGCTGGCCAGATCTGCCAAAAAATCAGTTGGCAGAGTCACAAAAACAAGTCTCATCCCTCATGGACATGGGAACCATTCAACAAGTACCAGAGCAAGAGCAGGGACAAGGATTTTACTCAACTGTTCTTGGTACCCAGAAAGGACAAGGCCTGGAGACCAATACTGGACCTATCTATTCTGAACACATTCTTGGGTATACCAAAATTCAAGATGTTGACTTTGCAGCAGCTTCTGCCCATGCTGGGCAAGAATGCTTGGCTTGTGACTCTAGACCTAAAAGAGGCATACCTGCATGTGCCAATCAGACAATTATGCAGAAGATACTTCAGATTCAAGGCTGGCTCAATGCATTACCAATTCTCTGCACTGCCCTTTGGCTTATCTACTGTGCCCAGGGTCTTTACAAAGTGCCTGGCACCAGTAATTGCATTCTGTAGACAAAGAGGAATACAAATGTATCCTTACTTGGACGACTGTCTAACTCAAGTAGAGAACAAGGACATTCTTCTACAGCATCTGGCATTTGTGAAAAGACTTCTAACATGCCTAGGGTACACAGTCAACGAAAATAAATCAAAACTAGTACCCTCTCAAGAGATAATATTCCTGAGTGCAAGCTTAAAGACAACTGCCCAGATGGCTTATCTCACACCAGACAAACAAAGGCAACTGACTACCTATTTCAAAATGTTGGCAACAAAGGCCCAGCTGTCTGCAAGAAAAATTCTGCAGGCTTTGGGCTTCATGGCATCCTGCATCCTACTAATTCCATATGCAAGTCTGCATATGAGGAAACTTCAGTGGTACCTAAAAAGTGTTTGGACTCAACATTAACACAGCCTGGAAACAATGATTGCTCTCATTCTGTGCCTACAACAGGAGTTTCAATGGTGGACAAAGGCTTGTCACCAAAACAAGGGACAGCCATTCACATTACCCCCAGCCAGGCAGACGCTAACAATGGATGCATCAGATTATGCCTGGGGGGCCCACATGGCAGGAAGATGCATTCAAGGCACATGGTCCTCAAAATGAACGCATCTACATATCAATCGAAAAGAGATGATAGCTGTTCAGAATTCCCTGACAGCCTTCAAGGAACCTACACCACGGTCATGTGTTATATAAACAAGCAGGGGGGCACACATTCTTACCCCCTTTGCAGACTAGCCATGACTTTGTGGGACACAGCATTGACTTACCAAGTACATCTGCAGGCACAACTCCTGCCAGGAAGGAAAATACTCTGGCAGACGAACAAAGCAGAAACCTCATGGATCTCCACGAGTGGCAGCTTGACCCACAAGTCTTCAGCATGATAACAAAGAAATGGGGATGCCCGGACATAGATCTATTTGCCTCCTCTCACAACTACCAACTAAAAAGATTCTGCACAAGGACGTATCACAGACAAGCATGGAAAGTGGACGCCCTATCTTTCAGCTGGAAAAACCTATCAGTATATGCCTTTCCCCCACTGCCTCTCCTCCCCAAGGTACTCCTAAAGGTCAGACAGGAGAAGCCAAAATTATACTGATTGCCCCAGACTGACCCCGCCAGTACTGGTTTCCAATCTTAAAGAACTTCTCAATGCCCAGCTTGGACCTTACCTCAAATACCTCATCTACTGTCCTAGCAAAACAATCAGATCCTGCACAGCCAACTCAGGACTTTAAACCTGGCAGCATGGCGGATAATGTAGTCATACAAAACACACCTCTCAGTAAAGCTGTGATAGATGTCATTTTGGAGGCCAGAAGGCCTAGTACTAGAAAATCTTATGTGGGAAAATGGAAGAGATTCTGTGCTTGGAACCAGGCACAAGGAACTGATACAGCTGTGCCAAATATTCCTCAGATTTTGCAATACTTAACTGAGATGCTGGACAAAGGCCTATCTTTTTCATCTATTAAAATTCATGTCTCTGCCATTTCGGCTCATTACAATACAGAGCCACCAATCTTTTCTCATCCCTTATTAAAGAAGTACCTCAGAGGAGCCAAAAATTTAAGACCTCCAAGGAGATCACCAATGCCTGCATGGGACCTCAACTATGTCTTGGAAAAACTCACCCTGCCTCCTTTTGAGCCAGCTGCTACTGCTGATAATAGAGTTTTATCTTGGAAAATAGCTCTCCTCCTAGCAATAACTTCTGCAAGACGAGTTTCAGAGCTACAGACACTCATGGCTGTGGAACCTTTTATCATTTTTTATCCAGACAGGGTCTCCCTGAGGACAAACCCAACATTTATGCCTAAGGTGGTGTCCAATGTGGCTCTTAACCAAACTATTCATCTGCCAACTTTTTATCCAAATCCACAGAACAAGGGGGAGATAATTCTGCATTCTTTGGACGTACACAGACAGCTTAGATTCTACTTGGACAGAACCAAAATTTTCAGAAAGACAGAGCAATTACTAGTGGCATATGCTGCAGGATCACAAGGAAAGGCTATATCAAAGCAGACTATTTCAAAGTGGATAGGCCCCTGCATTCATTTCTATTACTTACACCATGGCAAGCCAGTGCCTAAGGGCATTAGGCCACATTCAACCAGAGCTGCAGCCACTTCAGCAACCTTTCTTAGCGGAGTACCAACCAAGGACACTTTAGAGGCTGCTACTTGGAGTTCAGTGCACACCTTTACAAAGCACTATTATCTGCCACTCTACTCTAAATCCAGGGCTGGCTTTGCCACTGCAGTTCTGCAGGGCCTCATAGCCGCTCCTAATGCTGTTTAGCTCCAGCCTCCCAACCATAGCTTTGGGACTGTACCCAAATGTAGTGACTGCAACAGTGAAACACGAAGAACATAGTACAGTTGTGTACACTTACCATAAATGTAGATGTTCGAGTGTATTCACTGTTGCAGTCCAGGTTACCTATCCGCTATCCCCCTTTCTTCTGATGGAACCTATCTTTTCTTCTCTGATTTATACAACCTATGTGGTGTATTTGCTTGTAGATGAAGGTAAAATTTATATTGGTGCATGTATTTATATATATATATATATATATATATATATATATATATATATATATATATATATATATAAATTTTGGCTACCCATTCAGGGGGTGCCTTTCATCTGGGGCAAGAAAAACTGAAGAAAATGGTGTCTGCTGCATCTTTTATACCCCTGACAACCTGACGTCAGGGAAGGGGTGACAGCAGCCAATGCAGGACCCAGGACTTTGGAATTCAGTCCGACTGAGGGCAACCTGCCAGCAGGATTACCCAAATGTAATGACTGCAACAGTGAATACACTCGAACATCTACATTTATGGTAAGTGTACACAACTGTACTTTCATGGACTGTTTATGGTTTTTATCATTTTTTATTTGTTTTGTCATTTAAACAGTCCTACATTTATCCTTGTGCAATATCTGTTTTGGTGCTATTTCTACTAGTACTTCGACAGCTTTTATTAATTTGACTGGGAAGTCAAAGAAAAGACCTCTTTTGGATCCGACTGACTCATCAGATCCTAAAAAGAAAATTACAAAATTGTCTGATCCGACTTCACACTCCGATCCAATACACCTGACTAAGGAGCTATTTGATCCGACTTCAGAGTCGATTCGAAGCTTAAGAGACTTAGGCATTTATCAGATCAGACTTCTCTGGATCTGACACCAAAATTGTTGGATCCCAATGTTCATTGTACGCCCCATCCAAGGACCAGATACTCTCCATCAGTGGAGCCTGTTCCATCCAGAGTTCCTTCTCCCTTTTTAGAGAGACCTAGGTCTCATTTCCTTGTGTCCACTCAGAGGCTTATGGAAGAAGATGTGGAGAGGTTAGTGAGAAGGATTCTGTCGGCGCAGAGCATGTCAAGTGTCCCATCTGCACCTGCCTATTTGGGTCAGGAAATCCGACCTTCCACTACTCCCCCTGTGCAAGTTCCTCCTCCACCTCCATATTCTCAGTTGGCTTTACCAGATCTGAGTCATCCAGGCCCATCGGATCCAAGAATATCTTTATCATTGGATCAGAACCTTGTTCTGAGCTCTTAGGTTACATCGGATGTGAAGAGCTTTTGGAGCCAGAGCTCTCCTGTCAGGTCCGGGGTGTCACAGCCGACTCCGAAGTTCTTGGAGACATCTCTGCTCCTTGGGGCCTTGGCACAGGTTAGTTTGGCTCTGACTCCAGCCTTGAAAGAGTTTTCCTTGGAGCAGGGAAGGATTTTGGTCCAGGAGCTTGCCCTTGTGGACCCGGGATCCTGTTCCTCTCTGTGGGGATCTGCCTTTGAGGTCATGGAAAGCCTTGTCTGCATCCTCAACAAAGATGGTTTCCTTCCCCTTCGATCCTCAGTCTACAGGCTTGCCATCTCTTCACTTAGAGTCTCATTAATCCTCTCCACAGGGACAGCCAATACCGAATCATCAGGCTTCCCAGCCAGGTGTTCCCACCTCTTCTGATACCTCACCAGAACATCCCACTGTGGGACGTCCTTAAGAAGAGAATGTGCAAGAGGAAGCACCTACTCTCCCGAGAAGTCATTCACATATCATATAGACTTTGATAAAGGTAAACGGCCCCCACAGTCACCTTCTGAAGATGTCCACTTTGGAGACATCCTTGAAACCATGAATCAAAGAGGTGGCTGGAAGTCCAGTAACCCTTTGTCTGAGGAGTCTGTGTTTCTGGAGGTGTTCAGTACTGACTTGTGTACCTCCTGGGTGACTCTGCCTGCTGATGACCTTATAGATTTGGTCTCTAGGTAGGCATGGAACACCCTGCACAAAATATTAACAGCACCAGAAGACAGTTTTGGACAAAAGGGGGGGGGGTGCCTGTTGATGCCATGGTCATGGCAGCAGCCACTAAAAAGGAACTATTCGAAGAGAGTTCCACCTTGTCTTCTGAACAAGGAGTCTCAGATAATGGTTAGTTTTGGGAAGCATGTCTGTGCTGCAGTGACCTTTCCCTTAAGATGTCTGAACTAATTGGCACAGTACACCAGGTTACAGAGAGACCTAGTTAAGGAACTCTCTGTTACCCTTTCAGGATCCGTTTCTGATGAGGTACAGGCATCTGTTACTTCGCAGTTGGGTACCCTGCAATCAGTTTCCAATTCTTTCATGAGGTTAATTTTGTATGCGGCTGAAGGCACTTCAAGGGCAGTGGGTTCCAGCATTTCCATAAGGAGGCACACCTGGATGTGCTTGTGTGATTTTCTGGAGCCTTTCAAGTCTTTGGCAATGCCCCCTTTGACAGAATGTTTTTATTTGGCCCCAAAGTTAAGGACATTTTATACAGGCGTGAGGAGGACAGAAAACCCCTGTCGGCCATGGGTGTATGTTTTTCCATGACTCAAAAATCCTTCTCCTGGAATCAATGAGGTACTGGACAATGTGGTTCAAAAAGTCCCAGGGTTCTTTCCAGGACACGTGGAGGAGGTTCTCCCAGGATGGGGGGGGGGGGACCCAATGGTTGACACTGCCCTTGAGGCAGAGGTGGCCTGCAAAACCAATGATCTATCGATTCCTTTTTCGACAGACCCTTCCAGTGCTCCTGAAAGGAGGCCAGACTGTCCCCCTCTGGAGACAGGGGTCAATTATCCCTGCACCAGAGAGTCTGGCTAGAGATAACAAATGTGCTTCTATTCCTATCTTGCAGTATTCATATCCTTTGGAATTCCCTGCCTAGGCAACCTGAACATCCAGCCATTATACAAAAGACTTTTGCTTCTGCATGGTACATGCAACATTGCATATAACAAGGTAGGCCATAAAGGTCACGTCAGCACATACCATTCCTCAGAACTTCTTTGCCGCCAGTCCGAACACCAGGTTTTACTGTTCGTCTAATAGCCAAGTGTTTTCTGTTTTCAGGTAAGTTCCCCATTGGGGAAAATTCTTTCTTTTTTTTTGCTGCTGCATGCTTTTGAGGCTAATGTCATCTAGGAAAGGCAAGCATCATTGTGGATGTCAGATTCCACACAGACAGCCATGATCAGTGTTTGTTTTGCCTAGGGTCTGAGCATGATTACAAGTCTTGCACGATTTGCCAGGCATTCATCCCCAAGTCATTTGTCTGCTGTGAACATTTACTCAAAGAATCAGCATCTGAAAAGGTTAGCTTTTGGTATTGAGGGCACTGCAGGTCTGTCCACTGAGCCACTGAAGAAGAATGCCAGAAAGGTCAGGCCCAACTCTTCAACTGCACCTCTGGATTCGGACATTCCTCTTGAGAACAGTGAATGCCTGGAGGCCCGTATGATCTCTGGTTCCCAACCTGCAGCAGATATTTTTTTGGAAGCCGTTGGGGAGGGTGCCACTAGCATGTCTGCAGAGGTATCACAGTCATCCATTCAGGGCTATAAGGGAGAAAAGGTGGCCCACTACCTCAGATGTCCTGAGCGGTGCCCCTCCAGCTCCTCCATCTCTAGCTATCTCTACACCCGACCCAGTGCCTAGCCATACATCTGATATTTCTTCACAACCTTGGGGGGGATCTTCCTGGTAAGAAGAAATTTAAACAGAAACATGTTTCCTCTTACCAGGATCCTTCTGATTGGCAGGCCTTCTTACAGGGAATCCTGAATGCATTCCTGGCTTTAAATCCATCCTCAGCTTTACATTCCATGTCTTTTCCTTCCCCCACTCCCAGATCATCTGTAGAGGAACAGCAGGCCTTTGGAGAAGAAGAAACTTCTTTGTCTAATGAGTCCTTGATCTACACATCTCAAATAGAGTATCCCATAGGTTATTCTTCCCCTGAATTAAATTCTAGTAGTGGGGATTCTCCTGAGGAAGATTTATCCTTTGGAGAAACTATTTCTAGGATGAGAGATTTTTTCAAATGGGAAAGTAGTCAAGTATCAGAAGTTAATTATTATGACTTGTTGCAGATGGACTCTCATCTCCCTCAGCCATCCCTCCTGTTCCCCCTGTCCTTCTGGATGCCTTTCTCTCAGTGTCAAGACAGTCCAGATTCTCAATCTCCAGTCCCAAAATGGCCTGACAGATTCTATAAGGTCCCCGAGGACAGCAAGTTTTTATTTGTGTTCTCCAGCAGATCCTGCAATTATTTCTCTTTCTGCAGACAAACCTTCTAGACTTCTTCCCCATACTAATGTGTTCCCTTCTGAGAAGGATAGCAAAACTATGGAAAGTTTAGGGAAAAGTGTAAACTTCCTCTACCCTGGCTTTCAGAGCCCATTAACTATCAGACTGACATGTCAAAATGTGCTCTAGCCTTGCTTTCCCAAGCTTTTCAGCTGGTATCAGACACATCTTATTAATCAAGAATTATGGATGAACCTCTGGCAATGATGTCCTCTCTGGTGCTGATGCTGCAGCCCTTTTCCAAGTCTGCATGACAAAGGGAAAGAGCTTAAGAAATTGAAACACCTCTTTGTGTCTCCAGTTCCTAAATACCACAGAAATGACCCTTCCAGGACACAATTTGTCAGAAGGAAACAATGCAGATGTTCTTTGTGTTTCACTGTTGCAGTCATTACATTTGGGTTATCCCTGTCAGGGTAGCCCTCAGCCGTCCCGAATGCCAGAGGCTTAGTATTTTTGCATCGGTTGCTGTCACTTCAGGACTGACGTCAGGTCGTCAGTAGTATAAAGTAAGGCAGCCGACTCCATTACATCAGTCTTTCTTGCCATGGAGCCAGAAGCAGAAACAGTTCGCACGAGTGCCGGTTGGCCGCTACCTGAGATTCATCTAGCAAACTGAAGTTGAAGTCTTCTAAAGCTAAGTACCCCATTGGGGATCTCTTTTTCTTGCACTAACCGATGTCAGAAAAAGTTAATAATTGTCTCGCCTGTGGAAAGTAAATACCAAACCGAGACTTTCATTCTTTCTGCGTCCCTTGTTTAGGCCCAGACAACGCCCCCCGTTGTTGCTTCTGTGCTTTGTTCAATGCCAGAACTGTCCGTCATCGGGCCCTTAATTGTAGCTAGATATTTTCGCTTACCTTCCTCAAATTCCAATATGGCTTTGGTAAGCCATCTGACAGTAGATGATCTGAAAAAACGTAAAGATAAAGACAGAGACCGCACAGGTCCAAACCTACCAACAACACTTCCGTTAAGCTAGTTGTCGGTTCTCTGGTCCTCAGTGAGATGCTTTCGCAGCCCCTGATGCCCGCTTCTGTGGATTTGCTGCTGCTACCAAGACCCTTCCAGAGTCCGGTATGCCGCAAAACTCTTCTTCGACTAAGGATTCTGCGGTTGTCTCTACCTTGGATGGGTCCAGAGCTGCTGAGCAGGCACCGGCTTCTGAGCAAGTCCTTCTCACTACCAGTTCTCGACACAAACCGACATCTTCTTTCGTGACTACTGGTCTTTTGAAAACAACTGAGTTTCTTAGGCCCAGGGTACGAACCACACCCAAGAAGCCCGACTACCCAGTCTCAGGTACCTGCTTCCTTGGCTCAATCTCAAATGCTTAAAATGGCAGAAGACCTTATCATGCTGATCAGGGGAAGCCAAACTACCTCCTCCAAAAGGAAAATAGATCTGTCCCCTGCAATTTTGTCTGAACAAGAGTCAGATGTCTGTGAAGCATCTGAATATGAAGACATGCAACCTCTCTCTACTTATGAGGATTCTGATGCAGAGGATTCCATCCCTTCAGCCTCTCTCCCAGAGGATTTTTCCTTTGGGGAAACCCTTCATACCTTAAGGGAGCATTCCCAATGGGATAGTCAAGACTATCCTCAGTCTAAACAGAGAGACTCAGGGAATTCTTAGATCTTCCACAACACGGACCCTTGGCCATCCCTCCCAGTCCTGGAGGTTGTGGAGGATGTTTTCCTGGAATCCAACTTGACTCCTGATACACTCCCTCCTGCACCCAGAAAACCAGACAGGTACTATAGAGTCCCTGACACACAAATTTATTTTTAAAAATCCTACTGCTGACCCTGAGGTAATTTCTCAAGGACCTAAAGGGATTAAAGCAACCTCTGCTAAGAATCCCACCCCCTCAGATAGGGATTCCCGAGCACTAGACAGATGGGGTAAAAAAGTATACACCTCAGCTACTCCTGCTGTCAGGGCACAAATTGTCAATTCCATGTACTAAAATTTTAGCAACATATCCTGGAACTCCTCAAACAAAAAATGTCTTCCTTTTCTGCTTGTGCAGAATCTAAAGAGTTACAAGAGTTAATGCATTCTGCAAGTCATGTAGCTAAACACACCTTGCACTGTGGTTTTGACACCCTAGAAGCTTCTTGCAGGGCAGCAGTCAACTGGATCTGTCATTAGAAGGCATGCATGGCTTAAAGAACAGCTCCTGCTAGACCATGTCATATCTAAATTGTTGGATGCCCCCTTGCACAAAGACAACTTATTTGGCACTGAGGCAGAAGAGATCTTAAAAAAAGATGGAAGAAAAAGCAAAATCTATGCAGCTAAGGATTTCTTACAGGTCCAGCCGGCATTGTCCCACCAAGCACTGGTCCTTTCCCATTATGCCAGTCCAGCCCAGGCCCCTGGAACCAGTCCCCCCAGACAGCAGCCACAGGGAATGCAGAGATCTAAGCAGTAGACTACCTCCACTTCAAAACCATAGTTCTAAGCCTCCCCCTTATAGTAAGAACTCACAATGACTCACCTCCCCCACTCCTTCCCTCTGCCCACCTTCACTTACCCCCCTAGGAGGAAAACTTTCCTTTCACGCAAGCACCTGGGCCACCATTACCAACGACCACTGGATTCTCAACATAGTGTCTCAGGGATACAAATTTTCCTTCCACACCCTTCCAACCCCAAAAGGGTTCCCAGATCCACCTCCAAACCAGTGGGCAGAGGCTCAAAAGCAAATCCTTTCCCTGCTTTCTATGAGGGCAGTAAAGCACGTTCCTGCAGAACAGATAGGTCAAGGTTTCTACTCCAGACTTTTTCTGGTGCCCAGAAAAGAGGGCACCTGGCACCCCATCCTCAATCTATCCATTCTAAACACCTTCCTGGTGATCCCAAAATTCAAAACGCTTACCCTCCAGCAGGTGCTACCCATGCTCTCCAAGGACGCTTGGCTAGCCACCCTAGATCTAAAAGAGGCCTACCTCCACATTCCTATCAGGGAATCATGCAGGAAATATCTCTGTTTCAGGGCAGGATCTCAACACTTTCAGTTCTCTGTGCTTCCTTTGACTTATCTAATGCTTCCAGAGTTTTCACAAAATGTCTGGCTCCTGCCATTGCCTTTTGCAGACAAAGGAATATCCAGATTTACCCATACTTAGACTGCCTTATTCAGGCAGGCAGCCAAGGAAAGCTGCTCAAGCACTTGGCCTTTGTAAAGACCCTACTAACTTCCCTGGGGTACACAATCAGTGAAAAGAAATCCAAACAGGTGCCCACCCAAAGGATTATCTTCCTGGGAGCAAGCCTGGCACAGCATCCCAGATGGCATTCTGTACACCAGAAAAACAAATTTTCCTGACAGCCTACTTCTCTCAGCTAGCCACCAGACCCCACTTATCTGCAAAGACTATACTGCAAGTTCTGGGGTTCATGGCATCTTGCATACTACTCATTCCATATGCCAGACTGCATATGAGGAAACAGTGGTACCTAAAAAGCCTTTGGTGTTAACACTTTCCGGACCTGGAGACTCTTATACCTATAATTCCTTTCCTGAGAAAAGATTTTCTTTGGTGGGCAACAGCATGCTGCCACAACAAGGGACTACCTTTTTCACTACAGATGCATCAGATTATGCTTGGGGTGCACACCCGGATGGCAGGTGCATACAGGGCCAATGGAGCCAACAGCAAATTCCTCTGCACATCAACCAAAAAGAGATGATGGCTGTCCAGCATGCCTTGATAGCTTTCAAGCTCCTTCTCTCCCCAGGGGCTCTCCTGATCAAAACAGACACCACCACTATGATGTGGTATATCAACAAGCAGGGAGGACTCACTCCTACCCTCTATCCAGGCTGGCCATGACCCTTTGGCACACAGCCTCTGCCATGCAACTGCACCTGTTAGCACAATTCCTACCAGGTTCTCTCAACTCTTTGGCAGACCAATTAAGCAGAAATCTTCTGGACCCACATGAGTGGCAGCTCAACAGAAGAACCTTCACCCTAATAACTCAGAAATGGGACACCCCGTAGGTCGACCTCTTTGCCTCCCACACTATCAGCTCAGCAAAGTCTGCACCAGAGAGCATCACTGCATGGCTTGGAAAGTGGATGCCCTGTCCTTCCCTTGGGTTAGTCTATCAGTCTGTGCCTTTCCTCTACTACCTCTCATCCCCAGGGTACTGCTCAAAATAAGGGAGGAAAAACCAAAGACAATTCTTATAGCTCCAGACTGGCTTTGCCAGCACTGGTACCCCTTGCTGTGCAGCCTCTTCCCACTGCCACCATGTCATCTTCCTCAGATTCGAAACCTCATGACCCAGAGGGAAGGGGAATTCATGCATTCCCAATTGCAGACACTGAATTTCACAGCTTGGCTTATTCCCTAACCCCGGATCAATCTGCCATCCTCAATAAACAGGTTCTAGATGTTATACCTGAGGCCAGACACCCTAATACTAGAAAGTCTTATGCTGACAAATGGAAAAGGTTCTGCACCTGGATCCAGGCTAAGGGAGCCAATATGGCACAGTCCTCCCTCCCTCTCATCCTGGATTACTTAGCTGACATGCTACACTGTGGTCTCTCTTTCTCCTCTGTAAAAATTCATGCCTCTGCTATCTCTGCTCATTTCCCCACTGAGCAGCCCCTTTTCTTACAGCCTTTGATCAAACAGTTCCTAAGATGGGCTAGCAACTTGAGGCCACCCAGAAGAGCACCAACCCCAGCTTGGGACCTTAACGTTATGTTGGAAAAGCTCACCCTGCCCTCTTTCAAACCAGCTTCTTCTGCAGAGCTAAAATTTCTCTCCTGGAAAACAGCATTCCTTCTGGCCATCACTTCAGCCAGAAGAGACTCCGAGCTGCAAGCGCTCATGGCTGAGGGACCCTTCATCATCTTCCATGCTGACAGGGTATCCCTCAGAACTAACCCATCCTTCATGCCCAAGGTGATGTCCAGTGTGACTCTCAATCAATCTATTATAGGTTCATAGGTTCATACTAGGCTATCTGCCCTAGGGCATTTATAAGCCTAGCCAGAATGTGTTTGGCTTTTGCCACCCATTTTAAATTTATTTTGCTATGCCCTTTTTCGAGGTTAGTATACTGTGCCTCTGTCTAACAGTGACACAGAAGTGATACCCGGGGTAAACCTACGATCTCCCATCCACTCATCAAGATTCCTCTTGAAGAGGGTCAATGAGGGACTCTGCCTAACCTGGACTGGGATTTTATTCCAGAGTGAAGGGAGCCTCTGGGTTATGAATCTGTCCCTCCAGCATGTCCTATTTATTTCAGTGCTGAGGTTCAAGTCTCTCGAGTGCGTAGCTCGATGGGATTTGGATTTTCTGAGGTGCAGCATGTCCATTAATTCCAGGTTGGACATGGCTTTATACGTCAGGCACAGATCGCCTGTGAACAGGCGGTATGCCACTGAGTAGAGCTGGAGTTTCTTTAACCGGGCAGCATATGGCATCTGTTTGAGCCCTTTGATCCTCTTGGTGAGGTACTTTTGGGGTCTTTCCAGATGCTGCAGGTGTCTGGTAAGGTACATCCCAAAAGGGGCATTGTACTCAATTATGGGCCTGATGAGGTATGAGTAAAGAGGCACGATGACCTCCCCTGATCTAGATGTGAATCACTTCATGATTAGGTGGCCACGTGGTTGTCAAATGAGAGATTGCTATCAACTTGGGTCCCCAGGTCCCTAATTACTGCTTCTGTACTTAATGGATTACCACCTATGTGGTAATTTGTGGGCACTTTGTTTTTGCCAAAGGGGATGACTATACACTTTTTGGCATTTAGCTTGAGGCCATGGCTCTGGCACCAGTTGTCTGTTTCTATGAGGCCCTTTTGGAGGATGCTTGTGTCGGCTGGAGAGTCGATTATGGCGCCCAGTTTGCAGTCATCTGCGAACTTGGTCAGCCACAGTCCTTCCGTGTTGGCCTGTACCTCCGAGAAATATATACTGAACAAGAGAGGTCCTGGGACTGAGCCTTGTGGGACACCACTTGTAACTGGTTTGGAGTCTGACATGGCTCCAGCAATTCTAACCATGTGGGTTCTGTCCTTGAGCCAGTTTGCAATCCATCTAGTGACATAGGGGTTTATATTTAAGCTGGTGAGCTTATCTATTATGCCCGAGTAGGGTATTGTATCGACGGCTTTTGCGAGGTCCAGGTAGGCTGTGTGGACCACCTTCCCCTCGTCAATGGCCTTGGTGACTGTTTCAAAGAAATCAACCAGGTTTAAGAGGCAGGATCTGCCCTTAACAAAGCCGAACTGGGTAGGATCCAGTGTCTGTAGGTCCCCAATATCTTTATTTATGAGGTCCATGATGATCCTTTCCATAGCTTTGCAGACCAAGCTAGTCAGGCTTATGGGGCGATAGTTTCCAGGATCCGTTGAGGCACCACCTTTATGGAGAGGGACCACTGTTGCTGTACACCACTCTTTGGGCACATATCCTGTAGTATTCATCTGCACACCTTTTTTCCTAATTCCCAGAACAAGGGGGAAAGGATCCTGCATTCTGTAGATGTGCACAGACAACTCAGATTCTATCTAGACAGGACTAAATCCTTCAGAAAGTCTGATCAATTGCTGGTTAGCTTTGCTACAGGGGCAGAAGGCAAAGCAATCTCCAAACAAACCATTTCCAAATGGATAGCACACTGCATCCATTTCTGCTACAAACAACATGGAAAGCCTCCTATCAAGGGGGTCAAGACTCACTCCACCAGAGCAGCCTCCACCTCTGCAGCCTTCCTGAGAGGAGTCCCCACCAGGGACATCTGTTCACACTTTTACCAAACATTACCACCTGCCTCTCTTCTCCAAATCCAGGGCAAGGATTGTCTCTGCAGTCTTGCAGGGCATCCTAGCCAGCCCCTAGTATCATTGACTACCTCCACCAATTTCCTCAGCTTTGGGAATCAACCCAAATGTGATGACTGCAACAGTGAAACATGAAGAACATAGTACAGTTGTGTACACTTACCATAAATGTAGATGTGCGAGTGTTTTACAGTTCTGCTTTCCCTCCCTCCATCTCCCTTTCTTCTCTTTCCTTTCAAAGGGACATATAGGTATTTACTTTCTATTGGTGGGGTCCTTCCACCAGAACCTGGCTCCTACTTGGGGGTTCCTGACAGGTTAGGGCAAGAAAAATTGATGTAATGGCATCTGCTGCCTTACTTTATACTACTGACGACCTGATATCAGTCCTGAAGTGACAGCAACCAAAGCAGAAATACTAAGCCTCTGGTATTCGGGCTAGCTGAGGGCTACCCTGGCAGGGATAACCCAAATGTGATGACTGCAACAGTGAATACACTTGAACATCTACATTATGGTAAGTGTACACAACTGTACTTTCCTCTCCTTCCCATAAGAAAGGGGCTCATAGACAAACATCTTCCAGACCCCAGCAAGCCTTGCTCAAAAACCCACCTTTCAGAATAGGCCAGGTAGTCTGTGACTACCTGGCATATCTCTCAAACAAACCCCTTTCCCAGCATGTATCTTCTTCTCTTCCCTCTTGGACAATTATCCCCACTGACAAGTGAGTCCTTTCCATTATCAAAAATGGCTACTACGTGTATAGAAAGCTGTCCCTTCCTTCATGGGTATTCCACAACCCCCTTGCAATCAGATTAATCTGTTCCCTCAAATCCTGGAAGACTTGCTAAATCAATGAACTATTCAAGAAGTTCCCCCA